>NC_069499.1:737618456-737800281 GCF_027579735.1 Bombina bombina | reverse complement strand
ATCTAAAACAGAGCAGTCGCGCTTACGCTGATAAGTGTTCATTTTGGCTAAAATGTTTTTGACAGAATTATCCATTACAAGCCGTTAATTGTTGCATAGTAAGGAGTATTGGCGCGCTAGATGTACTAGGGGCCTCCTGAGTGGGCAAGACTCGTGTAGACGAAGGAGGGAATGATGCAGTACCATGCTTACTCCCCTCACTTGAGGAATCATCTTGGGCATCATTGTCATTGTCACATAAATCACATTTATTTAAATGAGAAGGAATTCTGGCTTCCCCACATTCAGAACACAGTCTATCTGGTAGTTCAGACATGTTAAACAGGCATAAACTTGATAACAAAGTACAAAAAACGTTTTAAAATAAAACCGTTACTGTCACTTTAAATTTTAAACTGAACACACTTTATTACTGCAATTGCGAAAAAATATGAAGGAATTGTTCAAAATTCACCAAAATTTCACCACAGCATCTTAAAGCCTTAAAAGTATTGCACACCAAATTTGGAAGCTTTAACCCTTAAAATAACGGAACCGGAGCCGTTTTTAACTTTAACCCCTTTACAGTCCCTGGTATCTGCTTTGCTGAGACCCAACCAAGCCCAAAGGGGAATACGATACCAAATGACGCCTTCAGAAAGTCTTTTCTAAGTATCAGATCAAATATGTGTGATGTACAATCACTAGAGGGCGCTAAAGTGCAATTAGAAGGAATATCTCTAGTCAAAGAAACCCATATGAATATGGGCTTCACACGAAAAAAATATATAAAAAACCCTTTACAGACAAATGATAATTAACAGTCTGATATATATAATAAAACTACAGCTGCACCTCTCAACACATATACTATGAAAGTAAAGTGAATCAGACTCCTATAACAAGTGCATGTAACACCAGAGGGCGCTAATATGATTAAAAATTGTGTATACCCAATTTAAAAAGATTTTTTAAAAACAAATGAACAATGGTATATAGTAATGGATAATGGTACCTCATTAAATAAAATGTCCCAGTTTAAAAGTCCACTAGAAAATGTATAGTCTTATAATTGGACACATAAGTTCAAAAATTTTTTCTTGACTGTCGGCAGTGGACTCTCCCTGATTCAGAATCAGGATCCTTCTTTTTCCAAAACGAAGCCAATCTGTGTAGGATTTAAACACAAACAAGATCGACCATTGTGTGTATCCACAGACCCAATATATTTCACACAGCAGTATTCAATTTCCAGGGTACTCACACTTTTGCAGAGCACACCAGTGTGCTTGTGGGAACGGACTGGTTATCAGAGCAAACCAGCTTGCTCTCTCCGGTATGCTCTCTCCTCGCAGGTGTGGATAATGACAGATCCACTGGCGCCTCACAGTAAATCAGTGTACTGAGACTTCACTTAGCAGCGGCTTGGTAATGAGAACCTCACTTGTCAAGGAATGGCAGACAATGATGATAAAAAACAAATCTTTAATCATTAGTAATACCAAAATCCTTACAATACAAGTGGGTGGACAATGTGTAACAATAAAATTTGCTACGCGTTTCTCGGCTCACTTAGCCGTTTCCTCAGGCATATTAAAAACACATTTTTAGCCCGGCTATATAGTGCCGCTCATTACCAAACCAAAACTATACCCTCCCCCTTCCTTTGCTAGGGGGTGTGTGTAGGCTATCCAATCAGTGAATATCATTTTCATACCAAAAAGTTGTTATCATACAACCACCAACTCTCACTTGGTATACAAATAAGATAATGTATCCATAATGTCCCTACATTTAACAAATCACATACTAAAACATATTTAAAAACAAATTCAAAGAAACACTTGTTGCAATTGCTCTTTCACCTATTGTCGTATAGCCAGTCTATATTTTGTTCAGCATGTAAATATTCTCCTCTATAAGATTGTAAAAGCAAACATGATGGTTCACATTAAAAACACTGAAATCGGATTGTCGACCCTAATATATCTCAGCAATATAAACATATTTCACCTCCAAAGTACAACCAAATCGACGATTGAACCATTACTTTTGGTATAGTTTGTATATAAGCTTAACTGAACATATAATAAAATATATAAACCTAACAATTTTAATGTTCCGGCTCCTAAAATAATTTTTATGACAATAAATCAGCTAGTACAATTTGCACTGGCCACTGTATTTATATAATTTTGATACATTAAATGCACTGTATTTTTAGTGAAGAAAGTTCGCCAGTAAAATTTTTCACTGACCGGCAAATTTATGTGATAGTGATATATATAGTGCACCGGATACTAAGTAACAAAAATTTTTATATAATAATACGTGTAATAAGAATTTTGTATAAAATCTATATATATAAGCGTACAATTATTATTATTTATAAATCTATATGGAATATAAAATTTCCCTCAATCCATCTATCATCTGTGGTACAATTGTAATAATATATATTAATATTGTGTGATAAAATATAATGTGAAAATATAGTGATTATACTAGTATAAATATAATGTGAAAAACTAGTAATAACTAGTGCATAAGTGTGATAGTAATAGAAGTATCCCTTTGTTTGTGCACTAATTGTATTATGCAACCATCTAATGCAGATAAAAATTGTGACTCTAAAGTGAATACATTACCAATATACATATATATATATATATACACACATATATATATACATATATATACATATATACATTTCATTTAGGATTTTTTTTAAAAATGCATAACATTATAATCTTAGTGATATGTGTTTATTAATGTGAACAACACCTCTATATTTCTCTATATGTGCTTATAATTTGGTGTGTTTATGTGTGGAATAGATCAATAATGTAATCTTGAACTTCAGTGTAACAGGCCGATATAAACATTAAATATGGTCTAATATATCGTATATTATAAAATAATTAAATTACAGGAACTAACATACTGAATGTCTGTAAGGACATCAAAATAATAATATTATGGTGTATATAACTGTACTGCCAATCCTCCCCTAACTTGACTATTAATAATGATCTGTCTATAATCAAAACCCGTGTGATGTGTTTTGCTCTCAAAAGGCTGCAGAGTCTATCACTTCATTTAATCCCTCAGGGAACAGGGAACCAAATTTATGGATCCAATAAGTCTCTCTTTGACGTAGCTTATTGAATCTGTTATATCTATTGGAACAGGGTATTGTTTCCAAAGGTGTGATTCTAAAACTACAGGGTTCCCCATTGTGTTCTTGAATATAGTGTCTAGATACACTGTGTTTATCTGACTTCTTTATAACATTTCTATGATGTTCACTCCATCTAGTCCGTATATTGCGTGTAGTACGCCCCAGGTATTGTACCCCACAAATACAAGATAACACGTAAATTACAAATCTGGAGCTACAGTTGAGATGTTCTTTAATTTGAAATGTTTCCCCAGTTGTATGGGCTTTTATACTTTTAGCACCATGAGTTATAGAGTGACACATGTGGCATCTGGATTTTCCACACTTATATGTACCCCTGTTATTAGTACCAATACTACCCATGTTCCTAATGGCTTTTTTTGAAATTACCACCTTACTGGGGGCCAGATATTGTTTTAAATTTGGAGCTCTCCTAAAAACTATACTGGGTTGACTATTTAGATTTCTCTTTAATATGGGGTCCCTCAATAAAATTGGCCAATGTTTCTGTAGTGTCTTCTTAATCATCTTATGATTAGAATTGAATTGGGTTACAAACAAAGGTTGTTCTATACCGTTAGAGGATTTTTTTCGATTATTTTTCTGTATCTTCTTCTTATGAGGGTCTAGTATAGTGGATCTATCCATCCTACATGCTTTGGTGTATCCCTTATTTATTATTTCTGAGGGGTACCCTTTTTCTTTAAATCGTTCTATTAAAATTTGGGATTGTTCATGAAATTTGTCATCTGAGCTGCAATTTCTTTTAATACGACAAAATTGACTGAATTTGCAAATTTATTCATGGGTTACTATGAGGAGAAATATATTTATAAATCCAATTGGTGGGGCAACCTGGTGTTCTATGGCCGATACATAGATGATCTTTTATTTGTTTTTAAGGGGACTATAGAAGAGGCACAACTGTTTACAACATATCTGAATGATAATGAGATGGGCATTCAGTTCACCTCCAATGTACAGCCAGATACTATTGAATATTTGGATTTGACTTTGACTTGGGATAAGGACTATAATGTTTGCACTAGCACTTATTTCAAAACAGTTGATTGCAATAATTTTTTACATTATAATAGCAATCACTTTGTACAATGGAAAAACAATATTCCATTCAGTCAATTTTGTCGTATTAAAAGAAATTGCAGCTCAGATGACAAATTTCATGAACAATCCCAAATTTTAATAGAACGATTTAAAGAAAAAGGGTACCCCTCAGAAATAATAAATAAGGGATACACCAAAGCATGTAGGATGGATAGATCCACTATACTAGACCCTCATAAGAAGAAGATACAGAAAAATAATCGAAAAAAATCCTCTAACGGTATAGAACAACCTTTGTTTGTAACCCAATTCAATTCTAATCATAAGATGATTAAGAAGACACTACAGAAACATTGGCCAATTTTATTGAGGGACCCCATATTAAAGAGAAATCTAAATAGTCAACCCAGTATAGTTTTTAGGAGAGCTCCAAATTTAAAACAATATCTGGCCCCCAGTAAGGTGGTAATTTCAAAAAAAGCCATTAGGAACATGGGTAGTATTGGTACTAATAACAGGGGTACATATAAGTGTGGAAAATCCAGATGCCACATGTGTCACTCTATAACTCATGGTGCTAAAAGTATAAAAGCCCATACAACTGGGGAAACATTTCAAATTAAAGAACATCTCAACTGTAGCTCCAGATTTGTAATTTACGTGTTATCTTGTATTTGTGGGGTACAATACCTGGGGCGTACTACACGCAATATACGGACTAGATGGAGTGAACATCATAGAAATGTTATAAAGAAGTCAGATAAACACAGTGTATCTAGACACTATATTCAAGAACACAATGGGGAACCCTGTAGTTTTAGAATCACACCTTTGGAAACAATACCCTGTTCCAATAGATATAACAGATTCAATAAGCTACGTCAAAGAGAGACTTATTGGATCCATAAATTTGGTTCCCTGTTCCCTGAGGGATTAAATGAAGTGATAGACTCTGCAGCCTTTTGAGAGCAAAACACATCACACGGGTTTTGATTATAGACAGATCATTATTAATAGTCAAGTTAGGGGAGGATTGGCAGTACAGTTATATACACCATAATATTATTATTTTGATGTCCTTACAGACATTCAGTATGTTAGTTCCTGTAATTTAATTATTTTATAATATACGATATATTAGACCATATTTAATGTTTATATCGGCCTGTTACACTGAAGTTCAAGATTACATTATTGATCTATTCCACACATAAACACACCAAATTATAAGCACATATAGAGAAATATAGAGGTGTTGTTCACATTAATAAACACATATCACTAAGATTATAATGTTATGCATTTTTAAAAAAAATCCTAAATGAAATGTATATATGTATATATATGTATATATATATGTGTGTATATATATATATATATGTATATTGGTAATGTATTCACTTTAGAGTCACAATTTTTATCTGCATTAGATGGTTGCATAATACAATTAGTGCACAAACAAAGGGATACTTCTATTACTATCACACTTATGCACTAGTTATTACTAGTTTTTCACATTATATTTATACTAGTATAATCACTATATTTTCACATTATATTTTATCACACAATATTAATATATATTATTACAATTGTACCACAGATGATAGATGGATTGAGGGAAATTTTATATTCCATATAGATTTATAAATAATAATAATTGTACGCTTATATATATAGATTTTATACAAAATTCTTATTACACGTATTATTATATAAAAATTTTTGTTACTTAGTATCCGGTGCACTATATATATCACTATCACATAAATTTGCCGGTCAGTGAAAAATTTTACTGGCGAACTTTCTTCACTAAAAATACAGTGCATTTAATGTATCAAAATTATATAAATACAGTGGCCAGTGCAAATTGTACTAGCTGATTTATTGTCATAAAAATTATTTTAGGAGCCGGAACATTAAAATTGTTAGGTTTATATATTTTATTATATGTTCAGTTAAGCTTATATACAAACTATACCAAAAGTAATGGTTCAATCGTCGATTTGGTTGTACTTTGGAGGTGAAATATGTTTATATTGCTGAGATATATTAGGGTCGACAATCCGATTTCAGTGTTTTTAATGTGAACCATCATGTTTGCTTTTACAATCTTATAGAGGAGAATATTTACATGCTGAACAAAATATAGACTGGCTATACGACAATAGGTGAAAGAGCAATTGCAACAAGTGTTTCTTTGAATTTGTTTTTAAATATGTTTTAGTATGTGATTTGTTAAATGTAGGGACATTATGGATACATTATCTTATTTGTATACCAAGTGAGAGTTGGTGGTTGTATGATAACAACTTTTTGGTATGAAAATGATATTCACTGATTGGATAGCCTACACACACCCCCTAGCAAAGGAAGGGGGAGGGTATAGTTTTGGTTTGGTAATGAGCGGCACTATATAGCCGGGCTAAAAATGTGTTTTTAATATGCCTGAGGAAACGGCTAAGTGAGCCGAGAAACGCGTAGCAAATTTTATTGTTACACATTGTCCACCCACTTGTATTGTAAGGATTTTGGTATTACTAATGATTAAAGATTTGTTTTTTATCATCATTGTCTGCCATTCCTTGACAAGTGAGGTTCTCATTACCAAGCCGCTGCTAAGTGAAGTCTCAGTACACTGATTTACTGTGAGGCGCCAGTGGATCTGTCATTATCCACACCTGCGAGGAGAGAGCATACCGGAGAGAGCAAGCTGGTTTGCTCTGATAACCAGTCCGTTCCCACAAGCACACTGGTGTGCTCTGCAAAAGTGTGAGTACCCTGGAAATTGAATACTGCTGTGTGAAATATATTGGGTCTGTGGATACACACAATGGTCGATCTTGTTTGTGTTTAAATCCTACACAGATTGGCTTCGTTTTGGAAAAAGAAGGATCCTGATTCTGAATCAGGGAGAGTCCACTGCCGACAGTCAAGAAAAAATTTTTGAACTTATGTGTCCAATTATAAGACTATACATTTTCTAGTGGACTTTTAAACTGGGACATTTTATTTAATGAGGTACCATTATCCATTACTATATACCATTGTTCATTTGTTTTTAAAAAATCTTTTTAAATTGGGTATACACAATTTTTAATCATATTAGCGCCCTCTGGTGTTACATGCACTTGTTATAGTTTTCTAAGTATCAGAGCTCCTCACACATGCGACTGCATGTCATGCCTCTCAAAAACAAGTGCGCAACACCGGCGCGAAAATGAGGCTCTGCCTATGATTTGGGAAAGCCCCTAAAGAATAAGGTGTCTAAAACAGTGCCTGCCGATATAATCTTATCAAAATACCCAGATTAAATGATTCCTCAAGGCTAAATATGTGTTAATAATGAATCGATTTAGCCCAGAAAAAGTCTACAGTCTTAATAAGCCCTTGTGAAGCCCTTATTTACTATCTTAATAAACATGGCTTACCGGATCCCATAGGGAAAATGACAGCTTCCAGCATTACATCGTCTTGTTAGAATGTGTCATACCTCAAGCAGCAAGAGACTGCTCACTGTTCCCCCAACTGAAGTTAATTGCTCTCAACAGTCCTGTGTGGAACAGCCATGGATTTTAGTGACGGTTGCTAAAATCATTTTCCTCATACAAACAGAAATCTTCATCTCTTTTCTGTTTCTGAGTAAATAGTACATACCAGCACTATTTTAAAATAACAAACTCTTGATTGAATAATAAAAACTACAGTTAAACACTAAAAAACTCTAAGCCATCTCCGTGGAGATGTTGCCTGTACAACGGCAAAGAGAATGACTGGGGTAGGCGGAGCCTAGGAGGGATCATGTGACCAGCTTTGCTGGGCTCTTTGCCATTTCCTGTTGGGGAAGAGAATATCCCACAAGTAAGGATGACGCCGTGGACCGGACACACCTATGTTGGAGAAACAAGCTGTCTCCTACTGTTGGTCTGTCCGCTGACATTCTTGCTTTGAAAAAACAAATCAAACACCTGGAGCTAGAAAAAACCCAGCGTGCACTAGCCAAGTTTAAGATGGTCATGTACTCGAAGAGTAACAAGACGGGCACTTTGTTGGCAAACAAACTAAAACAGAGGACAGCTATCTCCAGAATACCCTATATCAATCATAACGGGCGGAAGTTCTATGCTCCGGATGATATAGGAAAGGCTTTTGCGGATTTCTACGAACGACTCTATAATATAGAGGCTTCTGAAACACCTACTAAAGCCACACCCTCCGAAATATCCTTATTTCTAGAAAAATTAAATTTGCCCATATTGTCTGATGAAGACAAGGACAAACTCATCGAACCATTTACCGAACTAGAAATAGGTCTGGGGATTAAGCAAATGAAGAATGGAAAAGCACCGGGCCTGGACGGGTTCCCGGGGCAATTCTACAAAAAGACACGAACCTTGCTGGAGCCCATACTGTGTCAGGTGTACAATGAAATCAGTGAGGGAGACGAGATGCTTAAAGAGTTCCTTGAAGAGACCATTGTCGCTATCCCTAAGCCAGGTAAGGACCCCTCATATTGCTGCAATTTTCATCCTCTCTCGTTGATAAACGTAGATATAAAGCTGTACTCCAAACTTATAGCAGACAGATTGGCATCTTTGCTTCCTTCCCTGGTAGCGACTGACCAGGTGGGTTTTGTCAAGGGACGCCAGGGTCCTGACAATACTAGACGCCTGGTCTCGGTTTTTGCAGAGGCGAGGCGTTGGGGAACCCCCCTCCTGGCCCTGTCTCTAGATGCCGAAAAGGCGTTCGACAGGGTCAGGTGGGAATATATGTGGAGAACTCTAAGGGCTTTCGGCTTCCCGCTTCGGGCCATCAACATGATCAGGGTCTTATATTCGAACCCAAGTGCTAGGGTGAGAGGAACGGGCTTCTGTTCCCCGACATTTGCTATCTCTAACGGTACTAGGCAGGGGTGCCCATTGTCGCCCCTGCTCTTTGCCTTGGTTATGGATCCGTTGGCGGAGCTGGTTCGGTCTACACCAACCATAGAGGGATTGTCAATGGGCACTACTCCTGAGAAAATCTTGTTGTATGCCGACGATGTGACCCTCCTTCTTACGAACCCTACGTCATCGGTTCCGGAGGTCTTTGCCACTCTAGACAGCTTCAGTGCGCTAAGTTATTACAAAGTGAATAAGTCCAAAACTGAAGCTTACGGAATTAACCTCACTGATGCACACCTTTCACAGTTGAGAGACAACCATGACTTTCATTGGTCAGCAGATGCTATTAAACACCTGGGTGTTTATCTGAGTGCGGATACGGATAAAATTATATCATTGAACTTTGACGCCTTGATTAAGGAACTAAAAAACCTGGCAAGCAGATGGGACTTTAAAGAAGTCTCCTGGTTGGGACGAGTGGCCACTGTAAAGATGTCCCGACTACCTAAGGCGTAGTACCTCTTTCGATGCATCCCTCTAAATATTCCTTATGGCATCCTACAGCAGATACACCAGATTTTTGCCGGGTACGTTTGGGCTCATGGACCTCCGAGGATCAGTCACAAAATCATGCAGAGGGAGTATGCCAGGGGTGGAGTTGCTTTCCCCAGCATATATCTTTATTACGAGGCCACACGACTCTCGCACATCACAGCCTGGGGCCCTACTGCTG
This sequence comes from Bombina bombina, assembly GCF_027579735.1. Classification (NCBI taxonomy): domain Eukaryota; kingdom Metazoa; phylum Chordata; class Amphibia; order Anura; family Bombinatoridae; genus Bombina; species Bombina bombina. The sequence continues at coordinate 737,790,440 of NC_069499.1, read as the reverse complement.
AGAGGCCGGGTTGGTTTAGACTGGAGGGACTCCAGCTGCCAGAGGGATTAGACCTTCCCAGCCTTTTGTGGGTTCCGAGCTACAAACAACTGGTGAATATACTCACCAACCCAGTCGTACAACACATCAAAATATGGCATACACTCAGACATCACTCACAGATTGCCCCACATCCCTCGCCAATCCATCAATTACGGGGCCTGATGTGGGACCGTCTGGACATCCACGTCGAATATTGGATCCAGCATGATCTTGCCATGGTGGAACAACTATTCTTAAATGGCAGATTACTGACAGTCTCCCAAGTTCTTGAATCTTTGAGAGGACCACCTCTCTGGTTCCACTTCGAATGTTCAAGAATACTCAGTTTCCTACATTCCTGGAAGTTTGGAACTTGTGGACTTAGGGCGCACTCCCAATGGGAGGAAAGATGGATGAATAAGCTGGGTACATATAAACCTCTCACGTTCCACTATCATACCATTTTGCGAGACCATACGGTTGGTCTTCCCGGTCAAATCAAACGATGGTGTAGCGAACTGCCCTTAAAAATCTCAGACGCAGAACTGAGCATAGCTATTACTTTAACCAAAAAAACAATCCACTGCACAACCATCTTTGAGGGTTACATGAAGCTCATCCTCAGGTGGTACAGAGTGCCCACCAGGCTGTCTAAAATGTTTCCTTCGACCTCATCGAGGTGCTGGAGGCTATGTGGCGGTGAGGGATCAGACTCTCATGTATGGTGGTCCTGCCCAAAAATCTCCGACCTATGGAGAGACGTTGAGACCCTTCTGCACTCCATGAATGTGAATGTGCAGCTGACCTCTAGTCAGGCTCTTTTCCACATATTCGACAATCAACTACCCAAATGCGGTAAACAGCTAGTGATTTATATCTTGGCGGCCACAAAGCTGTGTATCTCCAGGGCATGGAAACAATCTGACCCGCCTACTATTACTACTGTTTGTGAGGTGGTACAATACCTGGCTAAAATTCACATACAATGCTTTAGAGCGGATGGAAGATTATTGGGCGATTTGGGAAGACTGGATTAAAATCCAATAACATGAGTGCCAGGTAGTCTGGGCATGGAAACAATCTGACCCGCCTACTATTACTACTGTTTGTGAGGTGGTACAATACATGGCTAAAATTCACATACAATGCTTTAGAGCGGATGGAAGATAATTGGGCGATTTGGGAAGACTGGATTAAAATCCAATAACATGAGTGACAGGTAGTCTGGGCGGAACTTGCCTAAAAACACAATCTGTTGAACACAATTATCCCCCCTCCCTCCTTAAAATTACATTTTTTTTTTTTTTTTTCTCTCCTCTTCCCCTCTCTCTTCCCTCTCTCTCTTCACCCCTCCCCCTCCCCCTCCCACTAGCTGACTCCCTTTCCCTCTCTCCTACCCTTCAACCCCACCCTTATCCTTGACCAACAAACAATAAACAACACGACCAGCTGAGGAAATCTGTTTGACCTATTCTAGTTCAGGATTCATAGTTGATAGCCCAGGTTTTCAGCAGTACATATTAATCATATTTGTTTTGTTTATTGAGATTCCAATTAAACCAAAAGTGATGTCATGAACAGAAGTTTATACATATGTCTTGAGATTACTGTACATTCGTGTCCTTTACATGCAGATACCGAGCTTTGATGTAAATTGTGAATTACTTGTAATGCTTTTGTGACTTCTTTTGTAACGTCCTTTTACTGTATGCTATTTTGAATCTCAATAAAATTTGTTTTAAAAAAAAAAAAAAACTTCTTTAAGCAAAGAACGAATAAATTCCATTTTGAATAAATATGAAGATTTATCAGCATCAACCTCAGACAGAATCCTCTGAACCAGAGGAACCATTATCAGAATCAGAATGATGATGTTCATTTAAAAATTCATCTGAAAAAACAGAATTTATGTTTACCTGATAAATTACTTTCTCCAACGGTGTGTCCGGTCCACGGCGTCATCCTTACTTGTGGGATATTCTCTTCCCCAACAGGAAATGGCAAAGAGCCCAGCAAAGCTGGTCACATGATCCCTCCTAGGCTCCGCCTACCCCAGTCATTCGACCGACGTTAAGGAGGAATATTTGCATAGGAGAAACCATATGATACCGTGGTGACTGTAGTTAAAGAAAATAAATTATCAGACCTGATTAAAAAAACCAGGGCGGGCCGTGGACCGGACACACCGTTGGAGAAAGTAATTTATCAGGTAAACATAAATTCTGTTTTCTCCAACATAGGTGTGTCCGGTCCACGGCGTCATCCTTACTTGTGGGAACCAATACCAAAGCTTTAGGACACGGATGAAGGGAGGGAGCAAATCAGGTCACCTAAATGGAAGGCACCACGGCTTGCAAAACCTTTCTCCCAAAAATAGCCTCAGAAGAAGCAAAAGTATCAAACTTGTAAAATTTGGTAAAAGTGTGCAGTGAAGACCAAGTCGCTGCCCTACATATCTGATCAACAGAAGCCTCGTTCTTGAAGGCCCATGTGGAAGCCACAGCCCTAGTGGAATGAGCTGTGATTCTTTCGGGAGGCTGCCTTCCGGCAGTCTCGTAAGCCAATCTGATGATGCTTTTAATCCAAAAAGAGAGAGAGGTAGAAGTTGCTTTTTGACCTCTCCTTTTACCAGAATAAACAACAAACAAGGAAGATGTTTGTCTAAAATCCTTTGTAGCATCTAAATAGAATTTTAGAGCGCGAACAACATCCAAGTTGTGCAACAAACGTTCCTTCTTCGAAACTGGTTTCGGACACAGAGAAGGTACGATAATCTCCTGGTTAATGTTTTTGTTAGAAACAACTTTTGGAAGAAAACCAGGTTTAGTACGTAAAACCACCTTATCTGCATGGAACACCAGATAAGGAGGAGAACACTGCAGAGCAGATAGTTCCGAAACTCTTCTAGCAGAAGAAATTGCAACCAAAAACAAAACTTTCCAAGATAATAACTTAATATCAACGGAATGTAAGGGTTCAAACGGAACCCCCTGAAGAACTGAAAGAACTAAGTTGAGACTCCACGGAGGAGTCAAAGGTTTGTAAACAGGCTTGATTCTAACCAGAGCCTGAACAAAGGCTTGAACATCTGGCACAGCTGCCAGCTTTTTGTGAAGTAACACAGACAAGGCAGAATCTGTCCCTTCAGGGAACTTGCAGATAATCCTTTTTCCAATCCTTCTTGAAGGAAGGATAGAATCTTAGGAATCTTAACCTTGTCCCAAGGGAATCCTTTAGATTCACACCAACAGATATATTTTTTCCAAATTTTGTGGTAAATCTTTCTAGTTACAGGCTTTCTGGCCTGAACAAGAGTATCGATAACAGAATCTGAGAACCCTCGCTTCGATAAGATCAAGCGTTCAATCTCCAAGCAGTCAGTTGGAGTGAAACCAGATTCGGATGTTCGAACGGACCCTGAACAAGAAGGTCTCGTCTCAAAGGTAGCTTCCAAGGTGGAGCCGATGACATATTCACCAGATCTGCATACCAAGTCCTGCGTGGCCACGCAGGAGCTATCAAGATCACCGACGCCCTCTCCTGATTGATCCTGGCTACCAGCCTGGGGATGAGAGGAAACGGCGGGAACACATAAGCTAGTTTGAAGGTCCAAGGTGCTACTAGTGCATCCACTAGAGCCGCCTTGGGATCCCTGGATCTGGACCCGTAGCAAGGAACTTTGAAGTTCTGACGAGAGGCCATCAGATCCATGTCTGGAATGCCCCACAGCTGAGTGACCTGGGCAAAGATTTCCGGATGGAGTTCCCACTCCCCCGGATGCAATGTCTGACGACTCAGAAAATCCGCTTCCCAATTTTCCACTCCTGGGATGTGGATAGCAGACAGGTGGCAGGAGTGAGACTCCGCCCATAGAATGATTTTGGTCACTTCTTCCATCGCTAGGGAACTCCTTGTTCCCTCCCTGATGGTTGATGTACGCAACAGTTGTCATGTTGTCTGATTGAAACCGTATGAACTTGGCCCTCGCTAGCTGAGGCCAAGACTTGAGAGCATTGAATATCGCTCTCAGTTCCAGATCGGTAGAAGAGATTCTTCCCGAGACCAAAGACCCTGAGCTTTCAGGGATCCCCAGACCGCGCCCCAGCCCATCAGACTGGCGTCGGTCGTGACAATGACCCACTCTGGTCTGCGGAATGTCATCCCTTGTGACAGGTTGTCCAGGGACAGCCACCAACGGAGTGAGTCTCTGGTCCTCTGATTTACTTGTATCTTCGGAGACAAGTCTGTATAGTCCCCATTCCACTGACTGAGCATGCACAGTTGTAATGGTCTTAGATGAATGCGCGCAAAAGGAACTATGTCCATTGCCGCTACCATCAAACCTATCACTTCCATGCACTGCGCTATGGAAGGAAGAGGAACGGAATGAAGTATCCGACAAGAGTTTTTGTTTTTCTGGCCTCTGTCAGAAAAATCCTCATTTCTAAGGAGTCTATTATTGTTCCCAAGAAGGGAACCCTTGTTGACGGAGATAGAGAACTCTTTTCCACGTTCACTTTCCATCCGTGAGATCCGAGAAAGGCCAGGACAATGTCCGTGTGAGCCTTTGCTTGAGGAAGGGACGACGCTTGAATCAGAATGTCGTCCAAGTAAGGTACTACAGCAATGCCCCTTGGTCTTAGCACAGCTAGAAGGGACCCTAGTACCTTTGTGAAAATCCTTGGAGCAGTGGCTAATCCGAAAGGAAGCGCCACGAACTGGTAATGCTTGTCCAGGAATGCGAACCTTAGGAACCGATGATGTTCCTTGTGGATAGGAATATGTAGATACGCATCCTTTAAATCCACCGTGGTCATGAATTGACCTTCCTGGATGGAAGGAAGAATAGTTCGAATGGTTTCCATCTTGAACGATGGAACCTTGAGAAACTTGTTTAAGATCTTGAGATCTAAGATTGGTCTGAACGTTCCCTCTTTTTTGGGAACTATGAACAGATTGGAGTAGAACCCCATCCCTTGTTCTCCTAATGGAACAGGATGAATCACTCCCATTTTTAACAGGTCTTCTACACAATGTAAGAATGCCTGTCTTTTTATGTGGTCTGAAGACAACTGAGACCTGTGGAACCTCCCCCTTGGGGGAAGCCCTTTGAATTCCAGAAGATAACCTTGGGAGACTATTTCTAGCGCCCAAGGATCCAGAACATCTCTTGCCCAAGCCTGAGCGAAGAGAGAGAGTCTGCCCCCCACCAGATCCGGTCCCGGATCGGGGGCCAACATTTCATGCTGTCTTGGTAGCAGTGGCAGGTTTCTTGGCCTGCTTTCCCTTGTTCCAGCCTTGCATTGGTCTCCAAGCTGGCTTGGCTTGAGAAGTATTACCCTCTTGCTTAGAGGACGTAGCACTTTGGGCTGGTCCGTTTCTACGAAAGGGACGAAAATTAGGTTTATTTTTTGCCTTGAAAGGCCGATCCTGAGGAAGGGCGTGGCCCTTACCCCCAGTGATATCAGAGATAATCTCTTTCAAGTCAGGGCCAAACAGCGTTTTCCCCTTGAAAGGAATGTTAAGAAGCTTGTTCTTGGAAGACGCATCAGCTGACCAAGATTTCAACCAAAGCGCTCTGCGCGCCACAATAGCAAACCCAGAATTCTTAGCCGCTAACCTAGCCAATTGCAAAGTGGCGTCTAGGGTGAAAGAATTAGCCAATTTGAGAGCATTGATTCTGTCCATAATCTCCTCATAAGGAGGAGAATCACTATCGACCGCCTTTATCAGCTCGTCGAACCAGAAACACGCGGCTGTAGCGACAGGGACAATGCATGAAATTGGTTGTAGAAGGTAACCCTGCTGAACAAACATCTTTTTAAGTAAACCTTCTAATTTTTTATCCATAGGATCTTTGAAAGCACAACTATCCTCTATGGGTATAGTGGTGCGTTTGTTTAAAGTGGAAACCGCTCCCTCGACCTTGGGGACTGTCTGCCATAAGTCCTTTCTGGGGTCGACCATAGGAAACAATTTTTTAAATATGGGGGGAGGGACGAAAGGAATACCGGGCCTTTCCCATTCTTTATTAACAATGTCCGCCACCCGCTTGGGTATAGGAAAAGCTTCTGGGAGCCCCGGGACCTCTAGGAACTTGTCCATTTTACATAGTTTCTCTGGGATGACCAACTTGTCACAATCATCCAGAGTGGATAATACCTCCTTAAGCAGAATGCGGAGATGTTCCAACTTAAATTTAAACGTAATCACATCAGGTTCAGCTTGTTGAGAAATGTTCCCTGAATCAGTAATTTCTCCCTCAGACAAAACCTCCCTGGCCCCATCAGACTGGTTTAGGGGCCCTTCAGAACCATTATTATCAGCGTCGTCATGCTCTTCAGTATCTAAAACAGAGCAGTCGCGCTTACGCTGATAAGTGTTCATTTTGGCTAAAATGTTTTTGACAGAATTATCCATTACAGCCGTTAATTGTTGCATAGTAAGGAGTATTGGCGCGCTAGATGTACTAGGGGCCTCCTGAGTGGGCAAGACTCGTGTAGACGAAGGAGGGAATGATGCAGTACCATGCTTACTCCCCTCACTTGAGGAATCATCTTGGGCATCATTGTCATTGTCACATAAATCACATTTATTTAAATGAATAGGAATTCTGGCTTCCCCACATTCAGAACACAGTCTATCTGGTAGTTCAGACATGTTAAACAGGCATAAACTTGATAACAAAGTACAAAAAACGTTTTAAAATAAAACCGTTACTGTCACTTTAAATTTTAAACTGAACACACTTTATTACTGTAATTGCGAAAAAATATGAAGGAATTGTTCAAAATTCACCAAATTTTCACCACAGTGTCTTAAAGCCTTAAAAGTATTGCACACCAAATTTGGAAGCTTTAACCCTTAAAATAACGGAACCGGAGCCGTTTTTAACTTTAACCCCTTTACAGTCCCTGGTATCTGCTTTGCTGAGACCCAACCAAGCCCAAAGGGGAATACGATACCAAATGACGCCTTCAGAAAGTCTTTTCTAAGTATCAGAGCTCCTCTCACATGCGACTGCATGTCATGCCTCTCAAAAACAAGTGCGCAACACCGGCGCGAAAATGAGGCTCTGCCTATGATTTGGGAAAGCCCCTAAAGAATAAGGTGTCTAAAACAGTGCCTGCCGATATTATTATATCAAAATACCCAGATTAAATGATTCCTCAAGGCTAAATATGTGTTAATAATGAATCGATTTAGCCCAGAAAAAGTCTACAGTCTTAATAAGCCCTTGTGAAGCCCTTATTTACGATCTTAATAAACATGGCTTACCGGATCCCATAGGGAAAATGACAGCTTCCAGCATTACATCGTCTTGTTAGAATGTGTCATACCTCAAGCAGCAAGAGACTGCTCACTGTTCCCCCAACTGAAGTTAATTGCTCTCAACAGTCCTGTGTGGAACAGCCATGGATTTTAGTGACGGTTGCTAAAATCATTTTCCTCATACAAACAGAAATCTTCATCTCTTTTCTGTTTCTGAGTAAATAGTACATACCAGCACTATTTTAAAATAACAAACTCTTGATTGAATAATAAAAACTACAGTTAAACACTAAAAAACTCTAAGCCATCTCCGTGGAGATGTTGCCTGTACAACGGCAAAGAGAATGACTGGGGTAGGCGGAGCCTAGGAGGGATCATGTGACCAGCTTTGCTGGGCTCTTTGCCATTTCCTGTTGGGGAAGAGAATATCCCACAAGTAAGGATGACGCCGTGGACCGGACACACCTATGTTGGAGAAATGAGAAGTTTTAAAAGACCTTTTACGTTTACTAGGAGGAATAACAGACATAGCCTTCTTAATAGATTTAGAAACAAAATCTCTTATGTTAACAGGAACACTAGTATTAGATGTTGATGGAACAGCAACAGGTAATGTAACATTACTAAAGGAAATATTATCTGCATTAACAAGTTTGTCATGACATTCATTACAAACAACAGCTGGAGGAACAGATACCATAAGTTTACAGCAGATACACTAAACTTTGGTAGATCCAGCACCAGGTAGCATTTTTCCAGAAGTATCTTCTGACTCAGTGTCAATCTGGGACATCTTGCAATATGTAATAGAAAAAACAACATATAAAGCAAAATTCATCAAATTCCTTAAATGACAGTTTCAGGAATGGGAAAAAATGCCAGTGAACAAGCTTCTAGCAAACAGAAGCAATAATGAGACTTAAATAATGTGGAGACAATAGTGACGCCCATATTTTTTAGCGCCAAAAAAGACGCCCACATTATTTGGCGGCTAAATGCTTTTGGCGCCAAAAATGACGCCACATCCGGAACGCCGACACTTTTGGCGCAAAAAAACGTCAAAAATGATGCAACTTCCGGCGACACGTATGACGCCGGAAACTGAAAAAATGTTTGCGCCAAAAAAGTCTGCGCCAAGAATGACGCAATAAAATGAAGCATTTTCAGCCCCCGCGAGCCTAACAGCCCACAGGGAAAAAAGTCAAATTTTAAGGTAAGAAAAAAATTGATTATTCAAATGCATTATCCCAAATATGAAACTGACTGTCTGAAATAAGGAATGTTTGAACATCCTGAGTCAAGGCAAATAAATGTTTGAATACATATATTTAGAACTTTATATAAAAGTGCCCAACCATAGCTTAGAGTGTCACAGAAAATAAGACTTACTTACCCCAGGACACTCATCTACATGTAGTAGAAAGCCAAACCAGTACTGAAATGAGAATCAGTAGTAGTAGTAGTAATGGTATATATAAGAGTATATCGTCGATCTGAAAAGGGAGGTAAGAGATGAATCTCTACGACCGATAACAGAGAACCTATGAAATAGACCCCGTAGAAGGAGATCATTGAATTCAAATAGGCAATACTCTCCTCACATCCCTCTGACATTCACTGCACGCTGAGAGGAAAACTGTGCTCCAACCTGCTGCGGAGCGCATATCAACGTAGAATCTAGCACAAACTTACTTCACCACCTCCATAGGAGGCAAAGTTTGTAAAACTGATTTGTGGGTGTGGTGAGGGGTGTATTTATAGGCATTTTGAGGTTTGGGAAACTTTGCCCCTCCTGGTAGGAATGTATATCCCATACGTCACTAGCTCATGGACTCTTGCTAATTACATGAAAGAAATTCTGGACCGAAACCGATACCGAAAATTCAGGATGCCCCTAGCCGAAAACCGAAACGTTTTTTTTTCTTTTTTGACTACAGTGTATGTGTGTGTGTAGCCAGACAATACGAGGTGGACATGTGTTTTGTTTTTGGGTGTAGTTATGTGTGCGATGGGCGTGGCTGCACCTGATCATCTCTCATTGTATCACCGCCTAGTTCCTGGATCGGGTCTCACACTGACCCATCAGATTATATATCCGGAGCCCTAAATGGAGTCTTCCTGTCACCTATCACCAGGACCACCGGACTTAGCTTCGACCTTAAGTTCAAGGTGGTTATAGAAAGTTACTGTGCTTTTTTGTATACACTGTCTGGTGGGTGCTAATTTGTACCAACCGTGTGCAAGCTTGGGGCTTATGCATATATAGTGTGCACGCATATTTGCCTCAAGTGAATAGAATGTCTACACACAAGAGGCTGATGTATGAGCACTGTATATAAGGCTTATATATATTCACTGTGTGAGCTTAGGGCTGTGTCTGATAATAGCAAGTGTTTATAAACATGTTACTTATTCTCCTTTAAATACTGTATTCAGAACTTTGGTTTCCTTCTTAAAAAAAAAAAAAAAAAAAAAAAAAAAAAAAAGGGGCACTGTTGGTTTCAAATATAATCATGACATGGTACTTATGTGTGTGCTCTGTGTATAATGACAGTGCTGTGCTGCTCACCTTATGCTAAGGATAGGCAGGTAACTCAATAGAACAGGGGAGGGTTGTACATTTTTAGCCATTTTGGTCCTCTGTGGGCCGAAATTAGAGTTGCACATTTTTGGCGGCCCAACTTTTGGTGCATCGCTAGTATTATTCTTTTTTTATTTCTGTGTAACAGAATCAGATTTAACGTTTTTTTTTTTTGTTTTTTTTTAATACTAATTATCAAAATAAAGTATAGTCCTAGAAAAGTATTATTATATGCAAAACAGTCAAGTAATGAACTCAAACAGCAGTTCTAGGCTGGCATCAAATTTGAAATATGCTACACAATAATTTTACCGAAAATAAAAGGCATAAAAACCGAAAACCGAAATAACCAAAAATGCCATTTTCATCCGAAACTTTCTGCGGCCGAAATTTCGGTGCATCCCTACCCAAAAGTAAGGATGAAATCCGTGGACTCATCGTATCTTAAAAAAGAAATATATTTGGAAACACAAATCTCCCAGAGTGGCCCACAAAATTCTACAGAGCCCCCAGCATCATGGAGGGATAGCCTCCCCCTCTATCTTTCGCTACTATGAGGGAGCAATGCTAACACACGTCGCACAATGGGGAGCAATAAAATCTCCCAGCAAAGGGAAAATCATAGAGCAGGCTTCATTATCGCACCGCACATATCTACCGACTTAATCTGGATCCCCCCACTCACGTCGAACCCTGAACAGCACTAACCCTATAATATGTGAATGCCTCGCGATGTGGGACAAGATTAGACATTATCCTCATATTGCCCCGCACCACTCGCCGGTCAACTCCCTAACTGGCCTACTCCTGGGCCTACACGACTCCCACCCTCAGAGATGGGCACAACTAGGGGTACAAGTAGTCTCAGACCTTTGGTCTATCTCCCGACTCCGCGCTTTTATACCCTAGAAGAACTAAAGATCGAATCTGTACTGCCCCAATACATGGTATACGAGTATACTAGATTGAGGAGCTTCCTAATCAGCTGGGGTTTCAAACCTGAATTATCTCGCCCCTATACACTGTGGGAAACCACTTGGCAACAGGGCAACAGATTACATAGGCTCCTATCTATACATTATTTTCTAATAGGAAACGCAGACAGTGAAAAACTACCTCATTTACTTAAAATGGGAATTATATCTAAATACCACCATCTCCTTGCAAATATGGCAACATACAGTTACCTCTACCAGAAAGGCCTTACATTGTGTCACACTATTTGAAACATAAGTTACTAACACACTGGTACTACATCCCCACAAGACTTAATAAAATGTACGGATCTACCTCGCCTTTGTGCTGGCGTAACTGTGGGAAGATAGGAGACACTCTACACATATGGTGGGACTGCCCAAAACTAGTAACCTTATGGAATACCTGCTTCCGGGCATTATCTGGCCTAGGTATAACGCTCCCCAAAACCCCTGCTAATGCTCTTCACATTGGTGTTCATATCCTACCTAAACATCAGGCTTATTTATGTATATACCTTTTAACGGCAACTAAAGCGGCAATAACCAAATCCTGGAAAAGTATGACCCCACCAAGCTGGCCCATGATACTAAACTTGATGGCGTACATCTATACGATGGAAAAAAGTATATTCAACACCCTGAACAAATCAGATTTATTTCAACTAATCTGGGCAGATAGGTGACCGGTACTGTCATAACGTATACACCAAATGTCATGACAACTATGACACACAACTTCAGATTGGCCTTAAAAACTCAGTTATTTTGACTGATTAACCTATCCTTCCCCCCTTCCTGACTATCTTCTTCCTCCCATCCCCCATTTCTCCACATCAGTGTCAAAATTACTCGAGGTGTTATCATTGTTTACAACATGGATAGATGCGGGTGATATCTGTTGATCTGTTAAATGGTTTATATACATGAACAGTAGGGGACTGTGTGCCCCACATATCTTTGTTTATGTTGATCTTTGTATTTGATTATTACTTTTGCATTAATAAGTTTTTGAAACTCAAAAAAAAAAAATTACTTTCTTTTACCATATGACGAGTCCACGGATTTCATCCTTACTTGTGGGATATTACCCTCCTGCTAACAGGAAGTGGCAAAGAGCACCACAGCAGAGCTGTATATAGGGCCCTTCCCTCCACCCTCAGTTATTCGGCCAAAGGTATAGGAAGAGAAAAAGGAAAGGCTAAAAAATGCAGAGGTGACTGAAGTTTACAAAAAATATAAAGAAAAACTGTCTTAAAAAGAACAGGGTGGGCCGTGGACTCGTCATATCGTAAAAGAAAGTAATTTATCAGGTAAGCATAAATTTAGTTTTATTTTACAAAGATATGAAAAGTCCACTGATTTCATCCTTACTTGTGGGAAACCAATACCAAAGCAATAGGACACGGATGAAAGGGAGGGACAAGACAGGAACCTAAACGGAAGGCACCACTGCTTGAAGAACCTTTCTCCCAAAGATAGCCTCAGAAGAAGCAAAAGTATCACATTTGTAAAATTTGGGAAAAGTGTGAATGGACGACCAAGTCGCAGCCTTACAAATCTGTTCCACAGATGCATCGTTTTTAAAAGCCAATGTGGAAGCCACAGCCCTAGTAGAATAAGCCGTAATTCTTTCAGGAGGCGGCTGTCCAGCAGTCTCATATGCCAGGTGGATGATACTTCTCAGCCAAAAAGAAAGAGGTAGCCGTAGCTTTCTGACCCCTACGCTTTCCAGAATAAACAATGAATAATGAAGATGATTGACAGAAATCCTTAGTTGCCTGTAAGTAAAACTTTAAGGCACGGACCACGTCCAAGTTATGTAACAGACGCTCCTTCTTAGAAGGATTAGGACACAAGGAAGGAACAACAATTTCCTGATTAATATTCTTATTCGAAACAACCTTAGGAAGGAACCCAGGTTTGGTACGTAAAACCACCTTATCAGAATGAAAAATGAGATAAGGCGAATCACACTAATGCTGAAAGCTCAGAAATTCTTTGAGCAGAAGAAATAGCAACCAAAAACAGAACTTTCCAGGATAATAGTTTAATATCTATGGAATGCATAGGTTCAAACGGAACCCCTTGCAGGACTCGAAGAACTAAATTCAAACTCCAGGGAGGAGTAATAGGTCTAAATACAGGCTTAATTCTAGATAGAGCCTGACAAAAAGACTGAACATCTGACACATTTGCCAAACGTTTGTGAAACAGAATTGACAAAGCTGAAATTTGTCACTATCACCCAAGAGGGTCTGCGGAAACAAGTCCCCTGGGACAGATCTGGCGACAACCACCAAAGAAGAGAGTTTCTGGTCTCTTGATCCAGAATTATCTTTGGAGATAAATCCACATAATCCCCATTCCACTAACCGAACATGCACAGTTGCAGTGGTCTGAGATGAAAGCGAGCAAACGGAACGATGTCCATTGCCGCTACCATTAATCCGATTACCTCCATACACTGAGCCACTGATGGCCGAGGAATGGACAGAAGTGCTCGGCAAGCATTCAAAATCTTTGATTTTCTGACCTCCGTCAGAAATACTTTCATGGCTACTGAGTCTATCAGAGTTCCCAAGAAAGGAACCCTTGTCTGTGGAACAAGTGAACTCTTCTCTATGTTCACCTTCCAGCCGTGAGTTGTCAGAAAAGACAACACTGTGTCCGTGTGAGATATGTTGACACCTGAATGAGAATATCATCCAGATAAGTCGCCAACGCTATCCCTTGTGGTCTGAGAACTGCCAAAAGAGACCCTAGAACCTTTGTGAAGATTCTGGGTGCTGTGGCCAACCCAAAAGGAAGAGCCACGAACTGATGTTTGTCCAAGAAGGCAAACCTTAGAAACCGATGATCTTTGCGGATTGGAATATGAAGGTAAGCATCCTTCAAATCCATGGTAGTCATATATTGACCCTCCTGGATAATTGGCAAAATTGTTCGAATTGTCTCCATCTTGAATGATGGAACTCTTAGAAATTTGTTTAGACACTTGAGGTCCAAAATGGGTCTGAACGTTCCCTCTTTTTTGGGGACCACAAATAGGTTTGAGTAACACCCCTGTCCCAATTTTGGAACAGGACAGATTACTCCCATAGTAAAAAGGTATTTTACACAGCGTAAGAATGCCTCTCTATCTGGTTTGCAGATAATTTTGAAAGACGAAATCTCCTTCTTGGGAGAAAATCCTTGAATTTCAATTGATAACCGTGGGTCACTATTTCTAGTGCCCAGGAATTCTGAACATCTCTTGCCCAAGCCTGAACAAAGAAATAAAGTCTGCCCCTTACTAGATCCGGTCCCGGATCGGAGGCCACCCCTTCATGCTGCTTTGTGGAAGAAGAAGCGGGGGAGTCCTGCTTTAAAGTTCAGAAAGAAACTAAAAATATTCTGTTTACCCCTCATTTTAACCGACCAATCCTGAGGTAGGGCATTTCTTTCATATTGGCAAGAGTCCATGAGCTAGTGACGTATGGGATATACATTCCTACCAGGAGGGGCAAAGTTTCCCAAACCTCAAAATGCCTATAAATACGCCCCCCACTACACCCACAATTCAGTTTAACGAATAGTCAAGAAGTGGGGTGATAAGAAAGGAGCGAAAGCAAACAATTGGAATACTTGTGCTTTATACAAAAAAATGATAACCACCACAAGAAAAGGGTGGGCCTCATGGACTCTTGCCAATATGAAAGAAATTAATTTATCAGGTAAGTTCTTACATAAAATATGTTTTCTTTCATGTAATTGTCAAGAGTCCATGAGCTAGTGACATATGGGATAGCAAATACCCAAGATGTGGAACTTCCAAGTAAGAGTCACTAGAGAGGGAGGGATAAAAATAAAGACAGCCAATTCCGCTGAAAAATTAATCCACAACCCAAATCAAAAGTTTCAATCTTTATAATAAAAAAAAACTGAAATTATAACCAGAAGAATCAAACTGAAACAGCTGCCTAAAGTACTATTCTACCAAAAACTGCTTCTGAAGAAGAGAAAACATCAAAATGGTAGAATTTAGTAAAAGTATGCAAAGAAGATTAAGTCGTTGCTTTGCAAATCTGATCAACAGAAGCTTAATTCTTAAAAGCCTAGGAAGTAGAAACTGACCTAGTAGAATGAGCCGTAATCCTCTGAGGCGGGGATTAACCAGACTCCAAATAAGCATGATGAATCAAAAGCTTTAACCAAGATGCCAAAGAAATGGCAGGTCTTTTGACCTTTCCTAAAACCAGAAAAGATAACAAATAGACTAGAAGTCTTTCTGAAATCTTAGTAGCTTCAACATAATATTTCAATACTCTTACCACATCCAAAGAATGTAAGGATCTTTCCAAAGAATTCTTAGGATTAGGACACAACGAAGGGACAATAATTCCTCTACTAATGTTGTTAGAATTCATAACTTTAGGTAAAAATGTAAATGAAGACAGCAAAACCACCTTATCCTGATGAAAAAAATCAGAAAAAGGAGACTCACAAGAAAGAGCAGATAATTCAAAAACTGTTCTAGCAGAAGAGATGGCCAAAAGTAACAATACTTTCCATGAAAGTAATTTAATGTCCAAAGAATGCATATGCTCAAACGGAAGAGCCTGTAAAGCCCACAGAACCAAATTAAGACTCCAAGGAGGAGAAACTGGCTTAATGACAGGCTTGATACGAACCAAAGCCTGAACAAAACAATGAATATCAGAAAGATTAGCAAATTATTCTGTGAAAACAGCACAGAAAGAGCAGAGATTTGTCCTTTCAAGGAACTTGCAGACAAAAACCCTTATCTAAACCATCCTGAAGAAACTATAAAATGCTAGGAATTCTAAAAGAATGCCAAGAGAATTTATGAGAAGAGCATCATGAGATGTAAGTCTTCCAAACTCGATAATAAATCTTTCTAGACACAGATTTACGAGCCTGCAACCTAGTATTAATCACTGAGTCAGAGAAACCTCTATGACTAAGTACTAAGCGTTAAATTTCCATACCATCAAATTAACAATTTGAGTTCCTAACGGAAAAAACGAATGTTAAGATATAAGGTCTGGCCTTAATGGAAGTGACCAAGATTGGCAACTGGACATCCGAACAAGAACCATATACCAAAACCTGTGTGGCCATGCTGGAGCCACCAGCAGCACAAAAGATTGCTCCCTGATGATTTTGAAAATCACTCTTAAAAGAAGAACCAGAGGCGGAAAAATATAGGCAGGTTGATAACGCCAAGGAAGTGTCAATGCATACACTGCTTCCGCCAGAGGATCCCAGGACCTGAATAGGCACCTGGGAAGTTCCTTGTTTAGATGAGATGCCATCAGATCTATTTCTGGAAGCCGTCACATCTGAACAATTTGAAAAAAACACTTCTGGGTAAAGAGACCATTCTCCCGGATGTAAAGCTTGATTGACAGAGATAATCCGCTTCCCAATTGTCTAAACCTGGGAAATGGACCGCAGAAATTAGACAGGAGCTGGATTTAGCCCAAGCAAGTATCTGAGATACTTCTTTCACAGCCTAAGGACTGAGGGTCCCACCCTGATGATTGACATACACCACAATTGTGACATTGTCTGTCTGAAAAACAATAAAAGTCTCTCTTCAAAAAGAAGCCAAAACTGAAGAACTCTGAGAAATGCACAGAGTTCCAAAATATTGAATGGTAATCTCGCCTCCTGAGATTTCCAAACCCCTTGTGCTGACAGAGATCCCCAGACAGGCTCCCAACCTAAAAGGCTCGCATCTATAGTGATCATGGTCCAGGTTGGATGAACCAAAGAGACCCGTAGAACTATATGATGGTGATCTAACCACCAAGTCAAAGATCGTTGAACATTGGGATTCAAAGATATAGGAAGTGATATCCTAGAATCCCTGCATCATTAATTCAGCATAAAAAAACTGGAAAGGTTTCATATGAAAATGAGCAAAGGGAATCGAATCCAATGCTGCAGCCATGAGACCTAAAACTTCCATGCATATAGCAACTGAATGAAATAATAGAGACTGAAGGTTCCGACAAATGGAACCCAATAAAATTGTCACTTGTCTGTTAGAGACAAAGACATTGACACAATCTATCTGGAAACCTAAAAAAGGTGTCCCTTTTCTTAGGAATCAAGGAGCTTTTAATAAAGAGAGCCTCCATGTCTTTGAAGAAACAACAAAAGTTGAATCGTATGAGATTCCGCAGAACAAAAAGACTGAGCCAGTACCACGAGACCGTCCAAATAAGGAAACACTGAGAACCTTGAAAAGATTCTTAGAGCTGTCGCTAGACCAGAAGGAAAAGCAACAAATTGGTAATGCTTGTCAAAAAAAGAGAATCTCAGAAAATTAAAATAATCTGAAAGAAAACAGAAAATGAAGATATGCATCTATTGTATTTATTGTAAACAAATAATGCCCTCGCTGACCAAAAGGCAGAATAGACCATATAAACACCATTCTAAAAGATGGTACTCTTATATGACAATTCAAAAAGATTTTCTATCTTTGGGACAATGAATAGTTTTGAACAAAACCCCCAAACCCTGTTCATAAAATCGAACAGGTATAAATACCACAGAAAACTCCAGGTCTGAGCAGCGCCTTGAACCCCAACGGGTGACCAGCCACGCTTCACAAGTACCCAATACATACAGGTCTGAAACACACTTCAGGAAAGTGTGAGCCTTTACTGGAATAGCTGGAATATGTTAGAGAAAAAAAAAAAAGACTTCTCACAGGCGGTTTTACTCTGAATCCTATTCTGTACCCCAATCTAAGAAGTTTGGACCGAATTGAACCAAACAAATTTAAAAAACAGAATTTATGTTTACCTGATAAATTACTTTCTCCAACGGTGTGTCCGGTCCACGGCGTCATCCTTACTTGTGGGATATTCTCTTCCCCAACAGGAAATGGCAAAGAGCCCAGCAAAGCTGGTCACATGATCCCTCCTAGGCTCCGCCTACCCCAGTCATTCGACCGACGTTAAGGAGGAATATTTGCATAGGAGAAACCATATGGTACCGTGGTGACTGTAGTTAAAGAAAATAAATTATCAGACCTGATTAAAAAAAAAAACCAGGGCGGGCCGTGGACCAGACACACCGTTGGAGAAAGTAATTTATCAGGTAAACATAAATTCTGTTTTCTCCAACATAGGTGTGTCCGGTCCACGGCGTCATCCTTACTTGTGGGAACCAATACCAAAGCTTTAGGACACGGATGAAGGGAGGGAGCAAATCAGGTCACCTAAATGGAAGGCACCACGGCTTGCAAAACCTTTCTCCCAAAAATAGCCTCAGAAGAAGCAAAAGTATCAAACTTGTAAAATTTGGTAAAAGTGTGCAGTGAAGACCAAGTCGCTGCCCTACATATCTGATCAACAGAAGCCTCGTTCTTGAAGGCCCATGTGGAAGCCACAGCCCTAGTGGAATGAGCTGTGATTCTTTCGGGAGGCTGCCTTCCGGCAGTCTCGTAAGCCAATCTGATGATGCTTTTAATCCAAAAAGAGAGAGAGGTAGAAGTTGCTTTTTGACCTCTCCTTTTACCAGAATAAACAACAAACAAGGAAGATGTTTGTCTAAAATCCTTTGTAGCATCTAAATAGAATTTTAGAGCGCGAACAACATCCAAATTGTGCAACAAACGTTCCTTCTTTGAAACTGGTTTCGGACACAGAGAAGGTACGATAATCTCCTGGTTAATGTTTTTGTTAGAAACAACTTTTGGAAGAAAACCAGGTTTAGTACGTAAAACCACCTTATCTGCATGGAACACCAGATAAGGAGGAGAACACTGCAGAGCAGATAATTCTGAAACTCTTCTAGCAGAAGAAATTGCAACTAAAAACAAAACTTTCCAAGATAATAACTTAATATCAACGGAATGTAAGGGTTCAAACGGAACCCCCTGAAGAACTGAAATAACTAAATTGAGACTCCAAGGAGGAGTCAAAGGTTTGTAAACAGGCTTAATTCTAACCAGAGCCTGAACAAAGGCTTGAACATCTGGCACAGCTGCCAGCTTTTTGTGAAGTAACACAGACAAGGCAGAAATCTGTCCCTTCAGGGAACTTGCAGATAATCCTTTTTCCAATCCTTCTTGAAGGAAGGATAGAATCTTAGGAATCTTAACCTTGTCCCAAGGGAATCCTTTAGATTCACACCAACAGATATATTTTTTCCAAATTTTGTGGTAAATCTTTCTAGTTACAGGCTTTCTGGCCTGAACAAGAGTATCGATAACAGAATCTGAGAACCCTCGCTTCGATAAGATCAAGCGTTCAATCTCCAAGCAGTCAGCTGGAGTGAAACCAGATTCGGATGTTCGAACGGACCCTGAACAAGAAGGTCTCGTCTCAAAGGTAGCTTCCAAGGTGGAGCCGATGACATATTCACCAGATCTGCATACCAAGTCCTGCGTGGCCACGCAGGAGCTATCAAGATCACCGACGCCCTCTCCTGATTGATCTTGGCTACCAGCCTGGGGATGAGAGGAAACGGCGGGAACACATAAGCTAGTTTGAAGGTCCAAGGTGCTACTAGTGCATCCACTAGAGCCGCCTTGGGATCCCTGGATCTGGACCCGTAGCAAGGAACTTTGAAGTTCTGACGAGAGGCCATCAGATCCATGTCTGGAATGCCCCACAGCTGAGTGACTTGGGCAAAGATTTCCGGATGGAGTTCCCACTCCCCCGGATGCAATGTCTGACGACTCAGAAAATCCGCTTCCCAATTTTCCACTCCTGGGATGTGGATAGCGGACAGGTGGCAGGAGTGAGACTCCGCCCATAGAACGATTTTGGTCACTTCTTCCATCGCTAGGGAACTCCTTGTTCCCCCCTGATGGTTGATGTACGCAACAGTTGTCATGTTGTCTGATTGAAACCGTATGAACTTGGCCCTCGCTAGCTGAGGCCAAGCCTTGAGAGCATTGAATATCGCTCTCAGTTCCAGAATATTTATCGGTAGAAGAGATTCTTCCCGAGACCAAAGACCCTGAGCTTTCAGGGATCCCCAGACCGCGCCCCAGCCCATCAGACTGGCGTCGGTCGTGACAATGACCCACTCCGGTCTGCGGAATGTCATCCCTTGTGACAGGTTGTCCAGGGACAGCCACCAACGGAGTGAGTCTCTGGTCCTCTGATTTACTTGTATCTTCGGAGACAAGTCTGTATAGTCCCCATTCCACTGACTGAGCATGCACAGTTGTAATGGTCTTAGATGAATGCGCGCAAAAGGAACTATGTCCATTGCTGCTACCATCAAACCGATCACTTCCATGCACTGCGCTATGGAAGGAAGAGGAACGGAATGAAGTATCCGACAAGAGTCTAGAAGTTTTGTTTTTCTGGCCTCTGTCAGAAAAATCCTCATTTCTAAGGAGTCTATTATTGTTCCCAAGAAGGGAACCCTTGTTGACGGAGATAGAGAACTCTTTTCCACGTTCACTTTCCATCCGTGAGATCTGAGAAAGGCCAGGACAATGTCCGTGTGAGCCTTTGCTTGAGGAAGGGACGACGCTTGAATCAGAATGTCGTCCAAGTAAGGTACTACAGCAATGCCCCTTGGTCTTAGCACAGCTAGAAGGGACCCTAGTACCTTTGTGAAAATCCTTGGAGCAGTGGCTAATCCGAAAGGAAGCGCCACGAACTGGTAATGCTTGTCCAGGAATGCGAACCTTAGGAACCGATGATGTTCCTTGTGGATAGGAATATGTAGATACGCATCCTTTAAATCCACCGTGGTCATGAATTGACCTTCCTGGATGGAAGGAAGAATAGTTCGAATGGTTTCCATCTTGAACGATGGAACCTTGAGAAACTTGTTTAAGATCTTGAGATCTAAGATTGGTCTGAACGTTCCCTCTTTTTTGGGAACTATGAACAGATTGGAGTAGAACCCCATCCCTTGTTCTCTTAATGGAACAGGATGAATCACTCCCATTTTTAACAGGTCTTCTACACAATGTAAGAATGCCTGTCTTTTTATGTGGTCTGAAGACAACTGAGACCTGTGGAACCTCCCCCTTGGGGGAAGCCCCTTGAATTCCAGAAGATAACCTTGGGAGACTATTTCTAGCGCCCAAGGATCCAGAACATCTCTTGCCCAAGCCTGAGCGAAGAGAGAGAGTCTGCCCCCCACCAGATCCGGTCCCGGATCGGGGGCCAACATTTCATGCTGTCTTGGTAGCAGTGGCAGGTTTCTTGGCCTGCTTTCCCTTGTTCCAGCCTTGCATTGGTCTCCAAGCTGGCTTGGCTTGAGAAGTATTACCCTCTTGCTTAGAGGACGTAGCACTTTGGGCTGGTCCGTTTCTACGAAAGGGACGAAAATTAGGTTTATTTTTTGCCTTGAAAGGCCGATCCTGAGGAAGGGCGTGGCCCTTACCCCCAGTGATATCAGAGATAATCTCTTTCAAGTCAGGGCCAAACAGCGCTTTCCCCTTGAAAGGAATGTTAAGTAGCTTGTTCTTGGAAGACGCATCAGCTGACCAAGATTTCAACCAAAGCGCTCTGCGCGCCACAATAGCAAACCCAGAATTCTTAGCCGCTAACCTAGCCAATTGCAAAGTGGCGTCTAGGGTGAAAGAATTAGCCAATTTGAGAGCATTGATTCTGTCCATAATCTCCTCATAAGGAGGAGAATCACTATCGACCGCCTTTATCAGCTCATCGAACCAGAAACATGCGGCTGTAGCGACAGGGACAATGCATGAAATTGGTTGTAGAAGGTAACCCTGCTGAACAAACATCTTTTTAAGTAAACCTTCTAATTTTTTATCCATAGGATCTTTGAAAGCACAACTATCCTCTATGGGTATAGTGGTGCGTTTGTTTAAAGTGGAAACCGCTCCCTCGACCTTGGGGACTGTCTGCCATAAGTCCTTTCTGGGGTCGACCATAGGAAACAATTTTTTAAATATGGGGGGAGGGACGAAAGGAATGCCGGGCCTTTCCCATTCTTTATTAACAATGTCCGCCACCCGCTTGGGTATAGGAAAAGCTTCTGGGAGCCCCGGGACCTCTAGGAACTTGTCCATTTTACATAGCTTCTCTGGGATGACCAACTTGTCACAATCATCCAGAGTGGATAATACCTCCTTAAGCAGAATGCGGAGATGTTCCAACTTAAATTTAAACGTAATCACATCAGGTTCAGCTTGTTGAGAAATGTTCCCTGAATCAGTAATTTCTCCCTCAGACAAAACCTCCCTGGCCCCATCAGACTGGGTTAGGGGCCCTTCAGAACCATTATTATCGGCGACGTCATGCTCTTCAGTATCTAAAACAGAGCAGTCGCGCTTACGCTGATAAGTGTTCATTTTGGCTAAAAAATTTTTGACAGAATTATCCATTACAGCCGTTAATTGTTGCATAGTAAGGAGTATTGGCGCGCTAGATGTACTAGGGGCCTCCTGAGTGGGCAAGACTCGTGTAGACGAAGGAGGGAATGATGCAGTACCATGCTTACTCCCCTCACTTGAGGAATCATCTTGGGCATCATTGTCATTGTCACATAAATCACATTTATTTAAATGAATAGGAATTCTGGCTTCCCCACATTCAGAACACAGTCTATCTGGTAGTTCAGACATGTTAAACAGGCATAAACTTGATAAAAAAGTACAAAAAAAAAACGTTTTAAAATAAAACCGTTACTGTCACTTTAAATTTTAAACTGAACACACTTTATTACTGCAATTGCGAAAAAACATGAAGGAATTGTTCAAAATTCACCAAATTTTCACCACAGTGTCTTAAAGCCTTAAAAGTATTGCACACCAAATTTGGAAGCTTTAACCCTTAAAATAACGGAACCGGAGCCGTTTTTAACTTTAACCCCTTTACAGTCCCTGGTATCTGCTTTGCTGAGACCCAACCAAGCCCAAAGGGGAATACGATACCAAATGACGCCTTCAGAAGTCTTTTCTAAGTATCAGAGCTCCTCTCACATGCGACTGCATGTCATGCCTCTCAAAAACAAGTGCGCAACACCGGCGCGAAAATGAGGCTCTGCCTATGATTTGGGAAAGCCCCTAAAGAATAAGGTGTCTAAAACAGTGCCTGCCGATATTATTATATCAAAATACCCAGATTAAATGATTCCTCAAGGCTAAATATGTGTTAATAATGAATCGATTTAGCCCAGAAAAAGTCTACAGTCTTAATAAGCCCTTGTGAAGCCCTTATTTACGATCTTAATAAACATGGCTTACCGGATCCCATAGGGAAAATGACAGCTTCCAGCATTACATCGTCTTGTTAGAATGTGTCATACCTCAAGCAGCAAGAGACTGCTCACTGTTCCCCCAACTGAAGTTAATTGCTCTCAACAGTCCTGTGTGGAACAGCCATGGATTTTAGTGACGGTTGCTAAAATCATTTTCCTCATACAAACAGAAATCTTCATCTCTTTTCTGTTTCTGAGTAAATAGTACATACCAGCACTATTTCAAAATAACAAACTCTTGATTGAATAATAAAAACTACAGTTAAACACTAAAAAACTAAGCCATCTCCGTGGAGATGTTGCCTGTACAACGGCAAAGAGAATGACTGGGGTAGGCGGAGCCTAGGAGGGATCATGTGACCAGCTTTGCTGGGCTCTTTGCCATTTCCTGTTGGGGAAGAGAATATCCCACAAGTAAGGATGACGCCGTGGACCGGACACACCTATGTTGGAGAAAAAAGTCTTAACCTGCCCCTTACCAGCTAAGCTGGAATAAGAACCGCACCTACATGTAAATTTGGGGAGCTGACTTTGATCTTTTAAATGGCTTAAATTGAATGAAGAAAACTTCCAATTATAAACATGTTACTAGAGGAAGAATTAGGATTCCGTTCCTTAGTAAGAACAAAAACTAATATAAGCTTAAGATTTACTCTTAGAACTCAATCTTGAAGCAAAAAAATACCCTTCCCCAGAGTAACAGTTGAAGAATTAAATCCAATTGTGAACCAAATAATTTATTACCTTGGAAAAAAATATGGAATTTAGAAATCAAATTAGCATTCCAAGATTTAAGTAACATAGTAACATAGTAGATAAGGTTGAAAAAAGACTGAAGTCCATCGAGTTCAACCTATACAAATCTAAAATACTTACAAAAAGCTCCAGTTAAGCTTAAATAACCCCATTAAAATGTGACCCATTTAATACTAGCAATCATATCCATGAATTTTGTTTATATACAGAAAACAGAATTTATGTTTACCTGATAAATTTCTTTCTCCAACGGTGTGTCCGGTCCACGGCGTCATCCTTACTTGTGGGATATTCTCCTCCCCAACAGGAAATGGCAAAGAGCCCAGCAAAGCTGGTCACATGATCCCTCCTAGGCTCCGCCCACCCCAGTCATTCGACCGACGTTAAGGAGGAATATTTGCATAGGAGAAACCATATGGTACCGTGGTGACTGTAGTTAAAGAAAATAAATTATCAGACCTGAGTAAAAAAACCAGGGCGGGCCGTGGACCGGACACACCGTTGGAGAAAGAAATTTATCAGGTAAACATAAATTCTGTTTTCTCCAACATAGGTGTGTCCGGTCCACGGCGTCATCCTTACTTGTGGGAACCAATACCAAAGCTTTAGGACACGGATGAAGGGAGGGAGCAAATCAGGTCACCTAAATGGAAGGCACCACGGCTTGCAAAACCCTTCTCCCAAAAATAGCCTCAGAAGAAGCAAAAGTATCAAACTTGTAAAATTTGGAAAAAGTGTGCAGTGAAGACCAAGTCGCTGCCCTACATATCTGATCAACAGAAGCCTCGTTCTTGAAGGCCCATGTGGAAGCCACAGCCCTAGTGGAGTGAGCTGTGATTCTTTCAGGAGGCTGCCGTCCGGCAGTCTCATAAGCCAATCGGATAATGCTTTTAATCCAGAAGGAGAGAGAGGTAGAAGTTGCTTTTTGACCTCTCCGTTTACCAGAATAAACAACAAACAAAGACAAAGTTTGTCTGAAATCCTTAGTAGCTGCTAAGTAAAATTTGAGAGCACGAACTACATTCAAGTTGTGCAACAAACGTTCCTTCTTTGAAACTGGATTAGGACACAAAGAAAGGTACAACTATCTCCTGGTTAATGTCTTTGTTAGAAACAACTTTTGGAAGAAAACCAGGTTTAGTACGGAAAACCACCTTATCTGCATGGAACTCCAGATAAGGAGAAGAACACTGCAGAGCAGATAATTCTGAAACTCTTCTAGCAGAAGAAATAGCAACCAAAAACAAACTTTCCAAGATAATAACTTAATATCAACGGAATGTAAGGGTTCAAACGGAACCCCCTGAAGAACTGAAAGAACTAGGTTGAGACTCCAAGTAGGAGTCAAAAATTTTGTAAACAGGCTTGATTCTAACCAGAGCCTGAACAAAGGCTAGAACATCTGGCACAGCTGCCAGCTTTTTGTGAAGTAACACGGACAAGGCAGAAATCTGTCCCATCAAGGAACTTGCAGATAATCCTTTTTCCAATCCTTCTCGAAGGAAGGATAGACTCTTAGGAATCTTAACCTTGTCCCAAAGGAATCCTGCAGATTCACACCAACAGATATACCAAATTATGTGGTAATTTTTCTGGTTACAGGCTTTCAGGCCTGAACAAGAGTATTAATAACAGAATCTGAGAACCCTCGCTTTGATAAGATCAAGCGTTCAATCTCCAAGCAGTCAGCTGGAGTGGGTCGAACGGACCTAGAACAAGAAGGTCTCGTCTCAAAGGTAGCTTCCATGGTGGAGCCGATGACGTATTCACCAGATCTGCATACCAAGTCCTGCGTGGCCACGCAGGAGCTATCAAAATCACCGACGCCCTCTCCTGATTGATCCTGGCTACCAGCCTGGGGATGAGAGGAAACGGCGGGAACACATAAGCTAGTTTGAAGGTCCAAGGTGCTACTAGTGCATCCACTAGAGCCGCCTTGGGATCCCTGGATCTGTACCCGTAGTAAGGAACTCTAAAGTTCTGACGAGAGGTCATCAGATCCATGTCTGGAATGCCCCACGGTTGAGTGACTTGGGCAAAGATTTCCGGATGGAGTTCCCACTCCCCCGGATGCAATGTCTGACGACTCAGAAAATCCGCTTCCCAATTTTCCACTCCTGGGATGTGGATAGCAGACAGGTGGCAGGAGTGAGACTCCGCCCATAGAATGATTTTGGTCACTTCTTCCATCGCTAGGGAACTCCTTGTTCCCCCCTGATGGTTGATGTATGAACTTGGCCCTCGCTAGCTGAGGCCAAGCTTTGAGAGCATTGAATATCGCTCTCAGTTCCAGAATATTTATCGGTAGAAGAGAGTCTACCCGAGACCAAAGACCCTGAGCTTTCAGGGATCCCCAGACCGCGCCCCAGCCCATCAGACTGGCGTCGGTCGTGACAATGACCCACTCTGGTCTGCAGAAGGTCATCCCTTGTGACAGGTTGTCCAGGGACAGCCACCAACAGAATGAGTCTCTGGTCCTCTGATTTACTTGTATCTTCGGAGACAAGTCTGAATAGTCCCCATTCCACTGACTGAGCATGAACAGTTGTAATGGTCTTAGATGAATGCGCACAAAAGGAACTATGTCCAGTGCCGCTACCATCAAACCTATCACTTCCATGCCCTGCGCTATGGAAGGAAGAGGAACGGAATGAAGTATCCGACAAGAGTCTAGCAGTTTTGTTTTTCTGGCTTCTGTCAGAAAAATCCTCATTTCTAAGGAGTCTATTATAGTTCCCAAGAAGGGAACCCTCGTTGACGGAGATAGAGAACTCTTTTCCACGTTCACTTTCCATCCGTGAGATCTGAGAAAGGCCAGGACAATGTCCGTGTGAGCCTATACTTGAGGAAGGGACGACGCTCGAATCAGAATGTCGTCCAAGTAAGGTACTACAGCAATGCCCCTTGGTCTTAGCACCGCCAGAAGGGACCCTAGTACCTATGAGAAAAACCTAGGAGCAGTGGCTAATCCGAAAGAAAACGCCACGAACTGGAAATGCTTGTCTAGGAATGCAAACCTTAGGAACCGATAATGTTCCTTGTGGATAGGAATATGTAGATACGCATCCTTGAAATCCACCTTGGTCATGAATTGACCTTCCTGGATGGAAGGAAGAAGTGTTCGAATGGTTTCCATCTTGAACGATGGAACCTTGAGAAACTTGTTCAAGATCTTGAGATCGAAGATTGGTCTGAACGTTCCCTCTTTTTTGGGAACTATGAACAGATTGGAGTAGAACCCCATCCCTTGTTCTCCTAATGGAACAGGATGAATCACTCCCATTTTTAGCAGGTCTTTTACCCAATGTAAGAATGCCTGTCTTCTTATGTGGTCTGAAGACAACTGAGACCTGTGGAACCTCCCCCTAGGAGGAAGCCCCTTGAACTCCAGAGAATAACCTTGGGAGACTATTTCTAACGCCCAAGGATCCAGAACATCTCTTGCCCCAGCCTGAGCGAAGAGAGAGAGTCTGCCCCCCACCAGATCCGGTCCCGGATCGGGGGCCCGCATTTCATGCTGTCTTGGTAGCAGTGGCAGGTTTCCTGGCCTGCTTTCCTATGTTCCAGCCTTGCATAGGTCTCCAGGCTGGATTGGCTTGAGAAGTATTACCTTCCTGCTTAAACTTAGGTTTATTTTTGGTCTTGAAAAGACCTATCCCGAGGAAGGGCGTGGCCCTTGCCCCCAGTGATATCAGAGATAATCTCTTTCAAGTCAGGGCCAAAGAGTGTTTTCCCCTTGAAAGGAATGTCAAGCAATTTGTTCTTGGAAGACGCATCCGCTGTCCAAGATTTTAACCGAAGCGCTCTGCGCCACAATAGCAAAACCCAGAATTTTTTCGCCGCTAACCTAGCCAATTGCAAGGTGGCGTCTAGGGTGAAAGAATTAGCCAATTTAAGAGCACGAATTCTGTCCATAATCTCCTCATAAACAGAAGAATTACTAATAATCGCCTTTCCTAGCTCATCAAACTAGAAACACGCGGCTGCAGTGACAGGGACAATGCATGCAATTGGATGTAGAAGGGAACCTTGCTGAACAAACATCTTTAGCAGACCTTCTAATTTTGTATCCATAGGATCTTGGAAAGCACAACTATCTTCTATGGGTATAGTGGCGCGCTTGTGTAGAGTAGAAACCGCCCCCTCGACCTTGGGGACTGTCTGCCATCAGTCCTTTCTGGGGTCGACTATAGGAAAACAATTTTATAAATATGGGGGAAGGTACTAAAGGTATACCGGGCCTGTCCCATTCTTTACTAACAATGTACGCCACCCGCTTGGATATAGGAAAAGCTTCGGGGGGCCCCGGGGCCTCTAAGAACTTTTCTATTTTACATAGTGGTTCTGGCATGACCAGATAATCACAATCATCCAAATTGGATAACACCTCTTTAAGCAGAGCGCGGAGATGTTCCAACTTAAATTTAAAATTAATCACATCAGGTTCAGCTTGTTGAGAAATGTTTCCTGAATCTGAAATTTCTCCCTCAGACAAAACCTCCCTGGCCCCCTCAGACTGGTGTAGGGGCCCTTCAGAAACCATATCATCAGCGTTCTCATGCTCTACAGAATTTTCTAAAACAGAGCAGTCGCGCTTTCGCTGATAAGTGGGCATATTGGCTAAAATGTTTTTGATAGAATTATCCATTACAGCCGTTAAATGTTGCATAGTAAGGAGTATTGGCGCACTAGATGTACTAGGGGCCTCCTGTATGGGCAAGACTGGTGTAGACGAAGTAGGGGATGATGCAGTACCATGCTTACTCCCCTCACTTGAGGAATCATCTTGGGCATCATTTTTACTAAATTTTTTATGACATAAAATACATATAGTTAAATGAGAAGGAACCTTGATTTCCCCACATTCAGAACACAATCTATCTGGTAGTTCAGACATGTTAAACAGGCATAAACTTGATAACAAAGCACAAAAAACGTTTTAAAATAAAACCGTTACTGTCACTTTAAATTTTAAACTAAACACACTTTATTACTGCAATTGCGAAAAAGTATGAAGGAATTGTTCAAAATTCACCAAAATTTCACCACAGTGTCTTAAAGCCTTAAAAGTATTGCACACCAAATTTGGAAGCTTTAACCCTTAAAATAACGGAACCGGAGCCGTTTTTATATTTAACCCCTTTACAGTCCCTGGAATCTGCTTGCTGAGACCCAACCAAGCCCAAAGGGGAATACGATACCAAATGATGCCTTCAGAAAGACTCTTCTATGTATCAGAGCTCCACACACATGCAGCTGCATGCCATGCTGTCCTCAAAAAACAAGTGCGCCATTACCGGCGCGAAAATGAGGCTCTGACTATGATTAGGGAAAGCCCCTAAAGAATAAGGTGTCAAAAACAGTGCCTGCCGATATAATCATATCAAAATACCCAGAATAAATGATTCCTCAAGGCTAAATATGTGTTAATAATGAATCGATTTAGCCCAGAAAAAGTCTACAGTCTTAATAAGCCCTTGTGAAGCCCTTATTTACTATCTTAATAAAAATGGCTTACCGGATCCCATAGGGAAAATGACAGCTTCCAGCATTACATCGTCTTGTTAGAATGTGTCATACCTCAAGCAGCAAGAGACTGCACACTGTTCCCCCAACTGAAGTTAATTGCTCTCAACAGTCCTGTGTGGAACAGCCATGGATTTTAGTTACGGTTGCTAAAATCATTTTCCTCATACAAACAGAATTCTTCATCTCTTTTCTGTTTCTGAGTAAATAGTACATACCAGCACTATTTGAAAATAACAAACTCTTGATTGAATAATGAAAAACTACAGTTAAACACTAAAAAACTCTAAGCCATCTCCGTGGAGATGTTGCCTGTACAACGGCAAAGAGAATGACTGGGGTGGGCGGAGCCTAGGAGGGATCATGTGACCAGCTTTGCTGGGCTCTTTGCCATTTCCTGTTGGGGAGGAGAATATCCCACAAGTAAGGATGACGCCGTGGACCGGACACACCTATGTTGGAGAAATTTATCCAGACTATTTTTAAATGTATCCATGGTATTGGCATTCACTACCTCCTTTGGTAATGAGTTCCACAATTTTATTGCTCTTACAGTGAAAAAACGTTTCCGTTGCAGGAGATTAAATCTCCTTTCCTCCAACCTTAAATTATGACCTCTTGTCAGAACCAATTTTCTTGGAATAAAAAGAGCTTCTGCCATCTCTGTATATGGGCCTTGAATATATTTATATAAAGTAATCATGTCACCTCTCAAGCGCCTTTTTTCTAAAGAGAACAGACCCAGTTTGGCTAGCCTCTCCTCAGGTTAATTTCTCCAATCCCCTTATTAGCTTTGTGGCCCTTCTCTGAACTTTTTCTAGTTCTGCAATATCTTTTTTAGCAATCGGTCCCCAGAACTGAACTCCAAACTCAAGGTGAGGTCTTACCAGGGCTTTATATAATGACAGAATTATGCTTTCCTCCCTTGAATCAATGCCTCTTTTAATACATGCTAGTATCTTATTAGCCTTTGAAGCCGCTGCCCTGCATTGTGCACTCATCTTTAGCTTGTTATCTATTACTACTCCCAAATCCCTTTCCTCCTGTGTTTGGCTAAGTCTTGTCCCATTTAAAAAATACATAGCCTGCTTATTTTTACTTCCAAAATGTAGAACCTTACATTTTTCCGTATTAAATCTCATTTTCCATTCACTTGCCCATAGTTCTAATTTTAGCAAATCCCTTTGCAAAGAGAGTTCATCCTGCTCTGACCTAATGACCTTACTTAACTTAGTATCATCTGCAAAAATAGAGATGTCGCTATTTAATCCTTGCTCCAAGTCATTTATAAAAATATTAAAAAGAACAGGGCCCAGTACTGATCACAAAGTTCTTCTAGCTAAAATAGCTAAAGACATAGATAAAACCTCATTTGCGAAAATATCAAAAAAAATGACACAAATGAAATTATTAGCATGTTGAGCAACTTAACAATGCTAAACAAATCATAATCCGATACTTGTTGCACTAAAGTATCCAACCAGAAAGTTGAAGCAGTTGCATCATCAGCCAAATAAATTGCAGGTCTAAGAAAAGTACCTGAAAATAATTTTCCTAAATAAGATACAAGTTTCCCATCTGAAGGAAAAAAATAAATACTATTTTCTATAGGAATAATAGCATGTTTAGCAAGAGTAGAGATAGCCCCATTAACTTTGGGGATCTTTCCTCAAAACTTTAAACTAACTGCCGGCAAAGGATACAATTTAAAAACCTTAAAGGAATAAAAGAAATTCCCGGCCTATTCCATTCCCTAGTATCAGGAACTGGAAAAAAAAAACTCTGAAGAAACCACAGAAGGTTAATAAGCAGAATTTAAATATTAGCTAGTCTTAAAATCAAAACTAGTCACCTCAATATCCAAAATAATAAACACCTTTTCAACAAAGAACAAATGAACTTCAAGCCTCTAGAAACCAGAAGCAACTAAAAAAACATAATTTATGCTTACCTGATAAATTCCTTTCTCCTGTAGTGTAGTCAGTCCACGGGTCATCCATTACTTATGGAATATTTCTCTTCCTAACAGGAAACTGCAAGAGAATTACCCAGCAGAGCTTGCTATATAGCTCCTCCCCTCACCTGTCATACTCAGTCATTCGACCAAGCATACGAGAAAGGAGGAACCATAGGGTACAGTGGTGACTGGAGTTTAATTAAAATTTAGACCTGCCGTAAAAACAGGGCGGGCCGTGGACCGACTACACTACAGGAGAAAGGAATTTATCAGGTAAGCAGAAATTATGTTTTCTCCTGTTAAGTTTAGTCAGTCCACGGGTCATCCATTACTTATGGAATACCAATACCAAAGCTAAAGTACACGGATGAAGGGAGGGACAAGGCAGGAACATTAAACAGAAGGAACCACTGCCTGAAGTACCTTTCTCCCAAACACAGCCTCCGAGGAAGCAAAAGTGTCAAATTTGTAAAATTTTGAAAAAGTGTGAAGCGAAGACCAAGTCGCAGCCTTGCAAATCTGTTCAACAGAGGCCTCATTTTTAAAGGCCCAGGTGGAAGCCACAGCTCTAGTAGAATGAGCTGTAATCCTTTCAGGGGGCTGCTGTCCAGCAGTCTCATAGGCTAATCGTATTATGCTACAGGTGGCAAGAGTGAGACTCTGCCCAGCGAATTATCTTTGAGACATCCAACATCGCTAGGGAACTTCTGGTTCCCCCTTGATGGTTGATATAAGCCACAGTCGTGATGTTGTCCGACTGAAATCTGATGAACCTCAGAGTTGCTAACTGAGGCCAAGCTAGAAGAGCATTGAATATTGCTCTTAACTCCAGAATATTTATTGGGAGGAGTTTCTCCTCCTGAGTCCATAATCCCTGAGCTTTCAGGGAATTCCAGACTGCTCCCCAGCCTAGAAGGCTGGCGTCTGTTGTTACAATTGTCCAATCTGGCCTGCGAAAGGTCATCCCCTTGGACAGATGTGGCCGAGAGAGCCACCATAGAAGAGAATCTCTGGTCTCTTGATCCAGATTTAGTAGGGGGGACAAATCTGAGTAATCCCCGTTCCACTGACTTAGCATGCAGGCACGCAAATGGTACTATGTCCATTGCCGCTACCATTAAGCCGATTACTTCCATGCACTGAGCTACTGATGGGTGTGGAATGGAGTGAAGGACACGGCAAGCATTTAGAAGTTTTAATAACCTGGCCTCTGTCAGGTAAATTTTCATCTCTACAGAATCTATAAGAGTCCCTAGAAAGGGAACTCTTGTAAGTGGTAATAGAGAACTCTTTTCCACGTTCACCTTCCACCCATGCGACCTCAGAAATGCCAGAACTATCTCTGTATGAGACTTGGCAGTTTGAAAACTTGACTCTTGTATCAGAATGTCGTCTAGGTACGGAGTCACCGCTATGCCTCGCGGTCTTAGTACCGCCAGAAGTGATCCTAGAATTTTTGTTAAGATTCTTGGAGCCATAGCTAATCCGAAGGGAAGAGCTACAAACTGGTAATGCCTGTCTAGGAAGGCAAATCTCAAATACCGGTAATGGTCCTTGTGAATCGGTATGTGAAGGTAGGCATCCTTTAAGTCCACCGTGGTCATGTACTGACCCTCTTGGATCATGGGAAGGATGGTTCGAATAGTCTCCATTTTGAATGATGGAACTCTTAGAAATTTGTTTAGGATTTTTAAGTCCAAGATTGGTCTGAAGGTTCCCTCTTTTTTGGGAACCACAAATAGATTTGAATAGAATCCCTGCCCGTGTTCCGTCCGCGGAACTGGGTGGATTACCCCCATTAGTAAGAGGTCTTGTACACAGCGTAGAAACGCCTCTTTCTTTGTTTGGTTTGCTGATAACCTTGAAAGATGAAATCTCCCCCGTGGAGGA
This sequence comes from Bombina bombina, assembly GCF_027579735.1. Taxonomy (NCBI): domain Eukaryota; kingdom Metazoa; phylum Chordata; class Amphibia; order Anura; family Bombinatoridae; genus Bombina; species Bombina bombina. The sequence goes on along the minus strand of NC_069499.1, from coordinate 737,757,244 downwards.
GAAGTCTTGAAGTCCAGGAGGTATCCCTGGGATATGATCTCCAACGCCCAGGGATCCTGGACATCTCTTGCCCAAGCCTGGGCGAAGAGAGAAAGTCTGCCCCCCACTAGATCCGTTTCCGGATAGGGGGCCCTCTCTTCATGCTGTCTTGGGGGCAGCAGCAGGTTTCTTGGCCTGCTTGCCCCTGTTCCAGGACTGGTTAACTTTCCAGCTCCTTCCTGTTTTGGAGCGGAGGAAGTTGATGCTGCTCCTGCCTTGAAGTTACGAAAGGCACGAAAATTAGACGATTTGGCCCTGTCCTGAGGTAGAGCATGGCCCTTACCTCCCGTAATGTCAGCAATAATTTCTTTCAAGCCGGGCCCGAATAAGGTCTGCCCTTTGAAAGGAATATTAAGCAATTTAGATTTAGAAGTCACGTCAGCTGACCAGGATTTAAGCCATAGCGCTCTGCGCGCTTGGATGGCGAATCCGGAGTTCTTAGCCGTAAGTTTGGTTAAATGCACAACGGCATCAGAAACAAATGCGTTAGATAGCTTAAGTGTTTTAAGCTTGTTCATTATTTCATCCAATGGAGCTGAGCGAATGGCCTCTTCCAGAGACTCAAACCAGAATGCTGCCGCAGCAGTGACAGGCGCAATGCATGCAAGGGGCTGTAAAATAAAACCTTGTTGAACAAACATTTTCTTAAGGTAACCCTCTAATTTTTTATCCATTGGATCTGAAAAGGCACAACTATCCTCCACCGGGATAGTGGTACGCTTAGCTAAAGTAGAAACTGCTCCCTCCACCTTAGGGACCGTCTGCCATAAGTCTCGTGTGGTGGCGTCAATAGGAAACATTTTCCTAAATATGGGAGGAGGGGTAAAAGGCACACCAGGTCTATCCCACTCCTTGCTAATAATCTCTGTAAGCCTTTTTGGTATAGGAAATATGTCAGTATACACCGGTACCGCATAGTATTTATCCAACCTACATAATTTCTCTGGAATTGCAACCGTGTTACAATCATTCAGAGCCGTTAATACCTCCCCTAGCAATGTGCGGAGGTTCTCTAGCTTAAATTTAAAATTGGAAATATCTGAATCCAGTCTCCCTGGATCAGATCCGTCACCCACAGAATGAAGCTCTCCGTCCTCACGTTCTGCAAACTGTGACGCAGTATCTGACATGGCTCTCATCTCATCCGCACGCTCTATCCTTAACCCAGAGCTATCGCGCTTGCCTCTTAAATCTGGCAACTTAGATAATACTTCTGTCATAACAGTAGCCATGTCTTGCAAAGTGATTTGTAAGGGCCTCCCTGATGTACTTGGCGCCACAAAATCACGCACCTCCTGAGCAGGAGGCGCAGGTACTGACACGTGAGGAAAGTTAGTCGGCATAACTTCCCCCTCGTCGTCTGGTGATAATTTCTTTACATGTAAAGATTGACTTTTATTTAAAGTAGCATCAATGCAATTAGTACATAAATTTCTATTGGGCTCCACATTGGCCTTTAAACATAGTGAACAAAGAGATTCATCTGAGTCAGACATGTTTAAACAAACTAGCAATGAGACTAGCAAACTTGGAAATACTTTTCAAAATTAATTTACAAGCAATATAAAAAACGTTACTGTGCCTTTAAGAAGCACAGAAAAACTGACACAGTTGAAATAACAATGAACAAAAATAGTTATAGCAACCAAATTTTCACAGTAAATGTATTAAGTTAGCAAAGGATTGCACCCACCAGCAAATGGATGATTAACCCCTTAGTACCCAAAAACGGATAACAATTATATAATTAACGTTTTTCTCACAGTCAAATACACTGTCACAGGACTACTGTGACTGATTACCTCCCTCAAAATGGATTTTGAAGACCCCTGAGCTCTCTAGAAACGATCTGCATCATGGAGGATGAAGTAGACAGATTGTGACTGAATTTTTACTGCGCAAAAAAGAGCTAAAATAGGCCCCTCCCACTCATATTACAACAGTGGGGAAGCTCAGAAACTGTTTCTATGCAGAAAACAAAAATGGCCATGTGGTAAAAATCAAGCCCCAATAAGTTTTATCACCAAGTACCTCACAAAAAACGATTAACATGCCAGTAAACGTTTTAAACATACATTTAAAAGTTATGTATTATTATTTACAAGCCTGCTACCAGTCGCTTTTACTGCAGTTAAGGCTCATACATTATTTCAGTATTTACAGTATTTTCAGAGTCAATTCCATTCCTTAGAAAATACATTCAGTGCACACACACATCAGCCTGATAACAGTCGCTATCGCTGCATTTAAGGCTGAACTTACTTTACAATGGTATCAGCAGTATTTTCTCAGTCAATTCCATTCCTCAGAAAATAAAAATTTACTGCACATACCTCTTTGTTGCAGGGGGACCCTGCATGCTATTCCCCTTCTCTGAAGTTACCTCACTTTTCCTCAGATGAGAACAGCCAGTGGGTCTTAGTTACGTCTGCTAAGACCATAGAAAAAAACCCAGGCAGATTCTTCTTCTAAAGCTGCCTGAGAATAAACAGCACACTCCGGTGCCATTTAAAAATAACAAACTTTTGATTGTAGAAATAAACTAAGTTAAAAAAACACCACAGATCTCTCACAGCTTCCTATCTAGTTAGGCTGCAAGAGAATGACCGAGTATGACAGGTGAGGGGAGGAGCTATATAGCAAGCTCTGCTGGGTAATTCTCTTGCAGTTTCCTGTTAGGAAGAGAAATATTCCATAAGTAATGGATGACCCGTGGACTGACTACACTTAACAGGAGAAATGAGACTTAAATAATGTTAAAAATCTGGCGCCAAGAATGACTCCCACATATTTTTTGGCGCCAAAAACGTATGCAACAAACACGAGTTAAAAATGACGCAACTACGTGAAAACTTCCGACGTCAACTACGACGCCGGAAATGACGTCATTGACGTCAGACAAACGTCAATCTCGCGCCAAAAAAGTCTAGCGCCAAAAACGACGCAATAAATTCTAGCATTTTTTGCATCCGTGAGCCTAACAACCCGCAATTTAGAGAAAAAAAGTCAATTGAAAATTTTAGGTAAGAAAAATATTTAATTCATATGCATTTTCCCAAAAAATGAAACTGACAGTCTGAAAGAATGAAAATAAACTGATTGACCTGAATCATGGCAAATATAAGTATAAAACATATATTTAGAACTTTACAAATAAAGTGCCAAACCATAGCTGAGTGTGTCAAATAAAAGATAAGACTTACCCAAAGAAACTCATCTACATAAAGTAGATAGCCAAACCAGTACTGAAATGAGAATCAGTAGAGGTAATGGTATATAAGAGTATATTGTCGATCTGAAAAGGGAGGTAGGAGAAGAAATCTCTACGACCGATAACAGAAAACCTATGAAATAGATCCCCTAGAGGAAGACCATGGTATTCAAATAGGCAATACTCTTTTCACATCCCTCTGATATTCACTGCACTCAGAGGAAAACCGGGCTTCAGCCTGCTGCGAAGCGCATATCAACGTAGAAATCTAGCACAAACTTACTTCACCACCTCCATGGGAGGCAAAGTTTGTAAAACTGAATTGTGGGTGTGGTGAGGGGTGTATTTATAGGCATTTTGAGGTTTGGGAAACTTTGCCCCTCCTGGTAGGAATGTATATCCCATACGTCACTAGCACATGGACTCTTGCCAATTACATGAATGAAAAGGGTCTTACCTTTAAAGGGAATAGCTAAAAGCTTATGTTTGGATGACACATCAGCAGACCAAGATTTGAACCACAATGCCCTATGTGCTAAAATAGCAAATCCTGCATTTTTTGCCGCTAATTTAGAAATTTGAAAAGCGGCATCAGTAATAAAAGAATTAGCTAGCTTAAGAGCCTTAATTCTATCTAGAATGTCATCTAATGGAGTCTCAACCTTAAAAGACTCTTCTAGAGCCTCAAACCAAAAAGCTGCTGCAGTAGAGACTGGAACAATGCAAACCGTAGGTTGTAAAAGAAATCCTTAATTAACAAATATTTTCTTTAGTAGACCCTCTAATTTCTTATCCATAGGATCCATGAAAGCACAACTATCCTCAATGGGTATAGTAGTATGCTTAGCTAGGGAAGATATAGCTCCCTCTACCTTAGGGACCGTTTGCCATGAGTCCCGAATGGTATCTGATATAGGAAACATTTTCTTAAAATTAGTAGAGGGAGAAAACGGTATACCTGGTCTATCCCATTCCTTACTAATAATTTCCGAAATTCTCTTAGGAACCGGAAAAACATCAGTGTAAGTAGGAACTTCCAAATAGTTATCCATTTTACACAATTTCTCTGGAGGAATCACAATAGGATCACAATCATCCAGAGTCGCTAAAATCTCCCTAAGCAACAGGCGGAGGTGTTCAAGCTTAAATTTAAATGACATAGCATCCAAATCTGTCTGAGGCAAAACATTCCCTGAATCAGAAATTTCACCCTCAGACAGTAATTCCCTGATCCTTAACTCAGAGCACTGTGAGGGAACATCGGAAATGGCTAATAAAGCATCAGAGGATTCAGTATTTACATTACTTCTTGACCTACTGCGTTTACCCTGCAACACTGGTAATTTAGACAATACCTCTGTAAGGGTAGTTGACATAACTGCAGCCATCTCCTGCAGAGTAAAGGAATTAGACGCACATAAAAGGTTGTGACACTTGGGGAGAATTGGATGGCATATCCGGATTCTCTTCAGACTGAGAATAATCCCTAGGCACACTTACTTTATTAAAAATATGCTTTTTACATTGTAAAGCCCTTTCAGTACAAAAGTTACACAATGTTAGAGGGGGTTGCACAATAGCTTGTAAACACATAGAACAATGAGAAACCTCAATGTCAGACATGTTGAACAGACTAGTAATACCACAAAAGTCGTTTAAAACACTTATTTATAGCATAAAATAAACATTAGAAAAAACGTGTACTGTGCCTTTAAGAAAAGAAAAAGTGAACAATTTTTCCAAAATGCACAAAAAACGTTAAATTATTCCCAAATTTAACTTACTATTGTTGGTTAATCCAAAAATTATTGCACCCAGAAGCAAGGGCAGAAATAAGGCTTTAGAAGTACTTATATCAACATGTAGTCAAAAGATAGATAAAAATACACTCTGCTGTGGCGCCTACCTGCCCCCAGGGAACTTCGAATTAAGTTTCCAACCTTTCAGACCAGCTACACAGTCCAGGATCAACCGAGATACCGTTTGCTGCTGCTAAGCCTGAAGAAAATAGGCACCGCCCCTTAAGGTCAAAAGTCAGAGTAGGCCCAAACACCGCCGCATGGAAATGCAGTTTTGCACTAAAGTAAAAATACACACAATATAACCCTCAAGCATAAAACCAATAAGTTTTAAGTGCCAAAAATAAACATAAAAACATAATTTATGTAAGAACTTACCTGATAAATTCATTTCTTTCATATTAGCAAGAGTCCATGAGCTAGTGACGTATGGGATATACATTCCTACCAGGAGGGGCAAAGTTTCCCAAACCTCAAAATGCCTATAAATACACCCCTCACCACACCCACAATTCAGTTTAACGTATAGCCAAGAAGTGGGGTGATAAGAAAAAAGTGCGAAAGCATAAAAAATAAGGAATTGGAATAATTGTGCTTTATACAAAAAACTCATAATCACCACAAAAGGGTGGGCCTCATGGACTCTTGCTAATATGAAAGAAATGAATTTATCAGGTAAGTTCTTACATAAATTATGTTTTCTTTCATGTAATTAGCAAGAGTCCATGAGCTAGTGACGTATGGGATAATGACTACCCAAGATGTGGATCTTCCACGCAAGAGTCACTAGAGAGGGAGGGATAAAATACAGACAGCCAATTCCGCTGAAAATAATCCACACCCAAAACAAAGTTTAAATCTTATAATGAAAAAAACTGAAATTATAAGAAGAATCAAACTGAAACAGCTGCCTGAAGTACTTTTCTACCAAAAACTGCTTCAGAAGAAGAAAACACATCAAAATGGTAGAATTTAGTAAAAGTATGCAAAGAAGACCAAGTGGCTGCTTTGCAAATCTGATCAACTGAAGCTTCATTCCTATACGCACAGGAAGTAGAAACTGACCTAGTAGAATGAGCTGTAATCCTTTGAGGCGGAGTTTTACCCGACTCGACATAGGCATGATGAAACAAAGATTTTAACCAAGATCCCAAAGAAATGGCAGAAGACTTCTGACCTTTCCTAGAAACGGAAAAGATAACAAATAGACTAGAAGCCTTTCGGAAATCCTTAGTAGCTTCAACATAATATTTCAAAGCTCTAACTACATCCAAAGAATGCAACGAGTTTTCCTTAGAATTCTTAGGATTAGGACACAATGAAGGAACCACAATTTCTCTACTAATGTTGTTAGAATTCACAACCTTAGGTAAAAATTTAAAAGAAGTTCGCAACACCGCCTTATCCTGATGAAAAATCAGAAAAGGAGACTCACAAGAAAGAGCAGATAATTCAGAAACTCTTCTAGCAGAAGAGATGGCCAAAAGAAACAAAACTTTCCAAGAAAGTAATTTAATGTCCAGCGAATGCATAGGTTCAAACGGAGGAGCTTAAAGAGCCCCCAGAACCAAATTCAAACTCCAAGGAGGAGAGATTGACTTAACAGGTTTTATACGAGCCAAAGCTTGTACAAAACAATGAATATCAGGAAGACTAGCAATCTTTCTGTGAAAAAGAACAGAAAGAGCAGAGATTTGACCTTTCAAGGAACTTGCAGACAAACCTTATCCAAACCATCCTGAAGAAACTGATAAAATTCTAGGAATTCTAAAAGAATGCCAAGAAAAATGATGAGAAAAACACCAAGAAATGAAAATTTCCAGACTCTATAATATATCTTCCTAGATACAGTTTTACGAGCCTGTAACATAGTATTAATCACAGAGTCAGAGAAACCTCTATGATTGAGAATCAAGCGTTCAATCTCCATACCTTCAAATTTAAGGATTTGAGAACCTGATGGAAAAAAGGGCCTTGCGATAGAAGGTCTGGTCTTAACAGAAGAGACCACGGTTGGCAAGTGGCCATCCGGACGAGATCCGCATACCAAAACCTGTGAGGCCATGCTGGAGCCACCAGCAGAATAAACGAACTTTCCTTTAGAATCTTGGAAAAAGAACTATAGGCGGAAAGATATAAACAGGATGATACTTCCAAGGAAGTGACAATGCATCCACTGCTTCCGCCTGAGGATCCCTGGATCTGGACAGATACCTGGGAAGCTTCTTGTTTAGATGAGAAGCCATCAGATCTATTTCTGGAAGTCCCCATATTTGAACAATCTGAAGAAATACCTCTGGGTGAAGAAACCATTCGCCCGGATGTAGTGTTTGGCGACTGAGATAATCCGCTTCCCAATTGTCTATACCTGGGATATGAACCGCAGAAATTAGACAGGAGCTGGATTCCACCCATACAAGTATTCGAGAGACTTCTTTCATAGCCAGAGGACTGAGTTCCTCCTTGATGATTGACATATGCCACGGTTGTGACATCGTCCGTCTAGAAACAAATGAACGACTCTCTCTTTAGAAGAGGCCACGACTGAAGAGCTCTGAAAATTGCACGGAGTTCCAAAAATGTTGATTGGTAATCTCACCTCTTGAGATTCCCAAACCCCTTGTGCTGTCAGAAACCCCCATACAGCTCCCCAACCTGTCAGATTTGCATCTGTTGAGATCAGTCTAGGTTGGAGGAACAAAAAGAAGCCCCCTGAACTAAACGATGGTGTTCTGTCCACCACGTCAGAGTGTGTCGAACAATCGGTTTTAAAGATATTAATTGAGATATCTTTGCATAATCCCTGCACCACTGGTTCAGCATACAGAGCTGAAGAGGTCGCATGTGAAAACGAGCAAAGGGAATCGCGTCCAATGCAGCAGTCATAAGACCTAGAATTTCCATGCATAAGGCTACCGAAGGGAATGATTCAGACTGAAGGTTTCGATAAGCTGAAACCAATTTCAGACGCCTCTTGTCCGTCAGAGACAGAACCAAGAACACTGAATCTATCAGGAAACCTAAAAAGGTTACCCTTGTCTGAGGAATCAAACGAACTTTTTGGTAAATTGATCCTCCAACCATGTTCTTGAAGAAACACTTATAAAAGACTGGAAAGGTTCTTTCTAGAGAAAATGAGCAAAGGGAATTGAAACCAATGCTGTGGCCATAAGACCTAAAACTTCTATGCATATATAGCAACTGAAGGAAATAATAGAGACTAAAGGTACCGATAGACGGAACCCAATAACATTATCCCTTGTCTGATAGAGACAAGGACAGTGACACAAACTATCTGGAAACCTAAAAAAGGTGACCCTTGTGTGAGGAATCAAGAGCTTTAGAAAAGAAGATCCTCTAACTATGTCCTGAAGAGTAAGTGAATCATATGAGATTCCGCATTCTCAGAAAATAATCTGAATGAAAACAGAAAAATGAAAAACATAATTTATGCTTACCTGATAAATTTATTTCTCTTGTAGTGTAGTCAGTCCACGGGTCATCCATTACTTATGGGATTATATCTCTTCCCCAACAGGAAGTTGCAAGAGGAACACCCAAGCAGAGCTGCTATATAGCTCCTCCCCTCACATGTCATATCCAGTCATTCGACCGAAACAAGACGAGAAAGGAGAAACCATAGGGTGCAGGGGTGACTGGAGTTTAATTAAAATTTAGAACTGCCTTAAAAGACAGGGCGGGCCGTGGACTGACTACACTACAAGAGAAATAAATTTATCAGGTAAGCATAAATTATGTTTTCTCTTGTTAAGTGTAGTCAGTCCACGGGTCATCCATTACTTATGGGATACCAATACCAAAGCTAAAGTACACGGATGAAGGGAGGGACAAGGCAGGAACATTAAACAGAAGGAACCACTGCCTGAAGCACCTTTCTCCCAAAAATAGCCTCCGAAGAAGCAAAACTGTCAAATTTGTAAACTTTTGAAAAAGTGTGAAGTGAAGACCAAGTTGCAGCCTTGCAAATCTGTTCAACAGAGGCCTCATCATTTAAAGGCCCAGGTGGAAGCCACAGCTCTAGTAGAATGAGCTGTAATTCTTTCAGGAGGCTGCTGTCCAGCAGTCTCATAGGCTAAACGTATTATGCTACGAAGCCAAAAAGAGAGAGAGGTAGCCGAAGCCTTTTGACCTCTCCTCTGTCCAGAGTAAACGACAAACAGGGAAGAAGTTTGACGAAAATCTTTAGTTGCCTGCAAATAGAACTTCAGGGCACGGACTACGTGCAGATTATGCAAAAGTCGTTCCTTCTTTGAAGAAGGGTTAGGACACAATGATGGAACAACAATCTCTTGATTGATATTCCTGTTAGAAACTACCTTAGGCAAGAACCCAGGTTTAGTACGCAGAACTACCTTGTCTGAATGAAAAATCAGATAAGGAGAATCACAATGTAAGGCAGATAACTCAGACTCTTCGAGCCGAGGAAATAGCCATCAAAAACAGAACTTTCCAAGATAACAGCTTGATATCAATGGAATGAAGGGGTTCAAATGGAACGCCTTGCAGAACGTTAAGAACTAAGTTTAAGCTCCACGGCGGAGCAACAGACTTAAACACAGGCTTAATCCTAGCCAAAGCCTGAACGTCTGGAACTTCTGCCAGACGTTTGTGTAGAAGAATAGACAGAGCAGAAATCTGTCCCTTTAACGAACTAGCAGATAAGCCCTTTTCTAAAACCTCTTGTAGAAAAGACAATATCCTAGGAATCCTAACCTTACTCCATGAGTAACACTTGGATTCGCACCAATATAAATATTTACGCCATATCTTATGGTAAATTCTTCTGGTAACAGGTTTCCTAGCCTGTATTAAGGTATCAATAACGGACTCCGAGAAGCCACGCTTTGATAGAATCAAGCGTTCAATCTCCATGCAGTCAGCCTCAGAGAAATTAGATTTGGATGGTTGAAAAGACCCTGAATTAGAAGGTCCTGCCTCAGAGGCAGAGACCATGGTGGACAAGACGACATGTCCACTAGGTCTGCATACCAGGTCCTGCGCGACCACGCAGTCGCTATCAGAATCACAGATGCTCTCTCCTGTTTGATCTTGGCAATCAGTCGAGGAAGCATCGGAAATGGTGGAAACACATAAGCCATGTTGAAGACCCAAGGTGCTGTCAGAGCATCTATCAGCACCGCTCCCGGGTTCCTGGACCTGGATCCGTAACAAGGAAGCTTGGCGTTCTGGCGAGACGCCATGAGATCCAGATCTGGTTTGCCCCAACGATGAATCAGTTGAGCGAAGACCTCCGGATGAAGTTCCCACTCCCCCGGATGAAAAGTCTGGCGACTTAGAAATTCCGCCTCCCAGTTCTCCACGCCTGGGATATAGATCGCTGACAGGTGGCAAGAGTGAGACTCTGCCCAGCGAATTATCTTTGAGACTTCCAACATTGCTAGGGAACTTCTGGTTCCCTCTTGATGGTTGATGTAAGCCACAGTCGTGATGTTGTCCGACTGAAATCTGATGAACCTCAGAGTTACTAACTGAGGCCAAGCTAGAAGAGCATTGAATATTGCTCTTAACTCCAGAATATTTATTGGGAGGAGTTTCTCCTCCTGAGTCCATGATCCCTGAGCCTTCAGGGAATTCCAGACTTCGCCCCAACCTAGAAGGCTGGCGTCTGTTGTTACAATCGTCCAATCTGGCCTGCGAAAGGTCATCCCCTTGGACAGATGGGGCCGAGAAAGCCACCATAGTAGAGATTCTCTGGTCTCTTGATCCAGATTTAGCCGAGGGGACAAATCTGAGTAACCCCCATTCCACTGACTTAGCATGCACAATTGCAGCGGTCTGAGATGCAGGCGCGCAAATGGTACTATGTCCATTGCCGCTACCATTAAGCCGATTACTTCCATGCACTGAGCTACTGACGGGTGTGGAATGGAATGAAGGGCACGGCAAGCATTTAGAAGTTTTGATAACCTGGCCTCAGTCAGGTAAATTCTCATCTCTACAGAATCTATAAGAGTCCCTAGGAAGGGAACCCTTGTAAGTGGTAATAGAGAACTTTTCCACGTTCACCTTCCACCCATGCAACCTCAGAAATGCCAGAACTATCTCTGTATGAGACTTGGCAGTTTGAAAACTTGACTCTTGTATCAGAATGTCGTCTAGGTCCGGAGCCACCGCTATGCCTCGCGGTCTTAGTACCGCCAGAAGTGAGCCCAGAACCTTTGTAAAGATTCTTGGAGCCATTGCTAACCCGAAGGGAAGAGCTACAAACTGGTAATGCCTGTCTAGAAAGGCAAATCTTAGGTACCGATAATGATCCTTGTGAATCGGTATGTGAAGGTAGGCATCCTTTAAGTCAACTGTGGTCATGTACTGACCCTCTTGGATCATGGGTAGGATGGTTCGAATAGTTTCCATTTTGAATGATGGAACTCTTAGGAATTTGTTTAGGATTTTTAAGTCCAAGATTGGTCTGAAGGTTCCCTCTTTCTTGGGAACCACAAATAGATTTGAATAGAATCCTTGCCCGTGTTCCGTCCGGGGAACTGGGTGGATCACCCCCATTAGTAAGAGGTCTTGTACACAGCGTAGAAACGCCTCTTTCTTTGTTTGGTTTGCTGATAACCTTGAAAGATGAAATCTCCCTTGTGGAGGAGAAGCTTTGAAGTCCAGAAGATATCCCTGAGATATGATCTCCAACGCCCAGGGATCCTGGACATCTCTTGCCCAAGCCTGGGCGAAGAGAGAAAGTCTGCCCCCCACTAGATCCGTTTCCGGATAGGGGGCCCTCTCTTCATGCTGTCTTGGGGGCAGCAGAAGGTTTTCTGGCCTGCTTGCCCTTGTTCCAGGACTGGTTAGTTTTCCAGCCCCGTCTGTAACGAGCAACAGCTCCTTCCTGTTTTGGAGCGGAGGAAGTTGATGCTGCTCCTGCCTTGAGGTTACGAAAGGCACGAAAATTAGACTGTTATTTAAAGTGACATCAATGCATTTAGTACACAAATTTCTATGGGGCTACACATTGGCCTTCAAACATAATGAACAAAGATTCATCTGTGTCAGACATGTTTAAACAGACTAGCAATGAGACTAGCAAGCTTGGAAAATACTTTCAAATAAATTTACAAGCAATATAAAAAACGCTACTGCGCCTTTAAGAAGAACAAAAAGCTGTCAGTTGAAATAACAATGAACCAAATTAGTTATAGCAACCAAATTTTCACAGTAAATGTATTAAGTTAGCAAAGTATTGCACCCACCAGCAAAAGGATGATTAACCCCTTAATACCCAAAAACGGTTAACAATCTAATAATTAACGTTTTTATCACAGTCAAACACACTGTCACAGGTCTGCTGTGACTGATTACCTCCCTCAAAATGAATTTTGAAGACCCCTGAGCTCTCTAGAGACGTCCTGGATCATGGAGGATGAAGAAGGAAGATTGTGACTGAATTTTTACTGCGCAAAAAAGCGCTAAAATAGGCCCCTCCCACTCATATTACAACAGTGGGGAAGCTCAGTTAACTGTTTCTATGCAGAAAACAAAGATAGCCATGTGGTAAAATCATGCCCCAATAAGTTTCATCACCAAGTACCTCACAAAAAACAATTAACATGCTAGTAAACGTTTTGAACATACATTTTAAAAACTATGAAGTGTCATTAATAAGCCTGCTACCAGTCGCTTTTACTGCAGTTAAGGCTCATACATTACTTCAGTATTAACAGTATTTTCTGAGTCAAATTCCATTCCCTAGAAAAATACTTCAGTGTACACACACTCATCAGCCTAATACCAGTCGCTATCACTGCATTTAAGGCTGAACTTACGTTACATTGGTATTAGCAGTATTTTCTCAGTCAATTCCATTCCTTAGAAAAATAATTTACTGCACATACCTCGTTTGCACGGGGGCCCTGCATGCTATTCCCCTTTTCTGAAGTTACCTCACTCCTCAGAATGTATGAGAACAGCCAGTGGATCTTAGTTACGTCTGCTAAGATCATAGAAAACGCAGGCAGATTTTCTTCTTCTAATGCTGCCTGAGAACAAACAGCACACTCCGGTGCCATTTAAAATAACAAACTTTTGATTGAAGAAATAAACTAAGTTTAAAAACACCACAGACCTCTCATAACGACCTATCTTTAGTTAGGTTGCAAGAGAATGACTGGATATGACATGTGAGGGGAGGAGCTATATAGCAGCTCTGCTTGGGTGTTCCTCTTGCAACTTCCTGTTGGGGAAGAGATATAATCCCATAAGTAATGGATGACCCGTGGACTGACTACACTTAAGAGAAATATGCATTTATTGTATCTAATGAAAACAAATAATGCTATCAGAGACCATAAAAAGGCAAAATAGTTTGAATAAAACTCCAAAACCCGGTTCCTCAAAAGAAACTGGAAGAAATACCCCAGAAGATTCCAGGTCTGAGCAGCGCTTGAACCCCATGGGTGCCCAGCCATGCTTCAACAGTACCCAAAATATATAGGACAGAAACACAGTTAAAGAAAGTGTTAGCCTTGCTGGAATAAAATCAAAGAAATTTGGACAAAATAAATTTCAAAGAAGCCTTATCCTGCCCCTTACCAGCCAAGCTGGAATACGGCAACTCCAATTATAGACATGTTACTTGGGAAAGAACTCAGGAATTCGTTCCTTAATAAGAACAACCAAACTAGTATAAGCTTAATAAGCTAAAAGTTGTAGTCTTAGAACTCAACCTTGAAGCCCAGGAGTAACAGTTAAGAATTGAATCCAATTATAAAAACAAATTGATTATCTTAGAACAAAGGAAATATGGATTTTTATTTTATTTTTTAAAAATCACAAAATTCTTCTAGCTAAAAAAGCTAAAGACATAGATTAACCCTCATTTGCGAAAATATTCAATAAAATGAAGAAACAAATAAAATTATTAGCATGATAGTCCAGTTTAAAGGACCAGCCAATACAGTGGACTTGCAAAATCAATAAATGCAAAACAAGACAAATGCAACAGCACCAAGTCTAGTAAATGTTGTCCCTTTAACAATGCTAAAATAAATCATAATCTGATACTTGATCTTAAAGTAAACAGAGAAAATGAAGCAATTGCAATATCCAAATAAATCACAGGACCAAGAAAAGTACCTGAAACTAAATAATTTTCCATAAATAAGTTACAACTATCTAAAGGAAAATAAATACTATTTTGCTATAGAAACAATAGCATAATTAGTAGAATTAGAGATAGCCCCAATACATTGGAGAACCCTCCAAATTGAGTTTAACTGCTGGCAAAGAATATAGTTTAAAACCTTTGAAGAAGGAATAAAAGAAAATTCTCAGCCTATTTCATTCCCTAGTATAGGGAATTTGAAAGAAAACCTCTAAAGAAATAGGCAGAAATAATGTCAGCTAGTCTTAAAGAACTAGTTACCTTAATATCCAAAATAATCAACACCTTTTCAACAAAGAACAAATATACTTTAATAATTGAAAAATAAAAAAGATTTATTAGTGTCAATATCTGATGAAGAAAATTTCTGAAAAAAACATCATCAGAGAAGGATAAATCAGTATGTTGGTCATTTGAAACTTCAATAAGTAAAAAAGAAGTGAAAAAGACCTAAAAATTTTATTAGAAGGCACGAAGTCAGACAAAGCCTTTAACATAGAATCAGAAAAATATTTCTTATAAGTCTTCTAAATATTTCTTGTAAGAAAAGAAAATATATAAAAACATAAATACTAATGGATTCCGCATGTAAAAGTATAACATAATATCTTATTACAAACCATAGCTAAAGATAAACATTTATAACATTTAAAATAAATGAACTTAGCTTTGGTAGTACTGAATCTCAGTTAAGCGTTTTTCCAAAAATGGCTTCTGATTCAGAGTCCATTTGAGACATCTTGCAATATGTAATAGAAAAAACACAACATATAAAGCAAAATTGATCACATTCCTTAAATGACAGTTTCAGGAATGGGAAAAAAATGCCAATGAACAAGCTTCTAGCAACCAGAAGCAATAAATAATGAGACTTAAATATTGTGGAGACAACAATGACGCTCAAATTTTTTAGCGCCAAAAAAGCCGCCCACATTATTTGGCGCCACATCCGTTAAGGCCGACATTTTTTGGCGCAAAAACGTCAAAAAAATGACGCAACTTCCGGCGACACATGACGCCGGAAATGACAAGAAAATTTTTGCGCCAAGAAAGTCTGCGCCAAGAATGACGCAATAAAATGAAGCATTTTCAGCCCCCGCGAGCCTAACAGCCCACAGGAAAAAAAGTCAAATTTTAAGGTAAGAAAAAATTTAATTATTCATATGCATTATCCCAAATATGAAACTGACTGTCTGAAAATAAGTAACGTTGAACATCCTGAGTCAAGGCAAATAAATGTTTAAACACATATTTAGAACTTTATATAAAAGTGCCCAACCATAGCTTAGAGTGTCACAGAAAATAAGACTTACTTACCCCATGACACTCATCTACATGTAGTAGAAAGCCAAACCAGTACTGAAACGAGAATCAGTAGAGGTAATGGTATATATAAGAGTATATCGTCGATCTGAAAAGGGAGGTAAGAGATGAATCTCTACGACCGATAACAGAGAACCTATGAAATAGACCCTGTAGAAGGAGATCATTGAATTCAAATAGGCAATACTCTCTTCACATCCCTCTGACATTCACTGCACGCTGAGAGGAAAACCGGGCTCCAACCTGCTGCGGAGCGCATATCAACGTAGAATCTAGCACAAACTTACTTCACCACCTCCACAGGAGGCAAAGTTTGTAAAACTGATTTGTGGGTGTGGTGAGGGGTGTATTTATAGGCATTTTGAGGTTTGGGAAACGTTGCCCCTCCTGGTAGGAATGTATATCCCATACGTCACTAGCTCATGGACTCTTGCTAATTACATGAAAGAAACATCGTTTTTTATATTGTCTCCCATGTCACATAATGCCCAAATATCAACTAATGATAAATATAAAATAGGGACTATAGTAACACCCCTCTTATTAAAATAGGTTTTACTGCTTACCCCATTCCCATACAGGGAAATAATGCCAGCCAGTTCTGATACACCAAGTCTCCTCAGAAAAAAAGGCTGCACATACCTTAATGCTGGTTGTAGCATGAAACCGGTCTCCACACTGAAGATGTCTCATTGTTACCTTCAGAAGTCTTGTGGGAACCAGCGTAGATCTTAGTTACAAATTCTAAGATCACCAAACCTCAGGGCAGAAATATTCTTCCATAACCCCCTGAGGAAAATAGTACGCACCGGTACCATTTAAAATAAAAAAACTTCTTGATTAAAGAAACTAAAAGTTACACCTCAATTTACCATGTCTTCCTAGTATAACACATGCAAAGAGAATGACTGAGGGTGGAGGGGAAGAGGAGGGGCTATATATACAGCTCTGCTGTGGTGCTCTTTGCCACTTCCTGTTAGCAGGAGGTTAATATCCCACAAGGAAGAAATCCGTGGACTCGTCATATCTTTGATAAAGGGAAAAAAAAAAAACTGTCAAGGCCGAAACGTGAAATTACTGAAATAAATGATTGATTTTGTTATTTTCTAGAATGAGTAATTGTGTTTATGGAGAAATATATATAATTAGACGAGCAACATATATGGAAGGAAAAATACACAAATGTGTACATAATAAAAAATCACAATTGTAAAACATGGTTAAAAAAAATCTGAGAAAATATTTGAGAGACATAAAATTACCCATACTTACTAAATCTAAAGCAGACCCGCCACCTAAATACTCCATTATAATCCACAGTTTGGTGCCCTAGAAGAGAAAAAACACTGGACTGAGATTCAAATCCAAAAAATAGATCTTTTTAAAACAAATAAATAAAACATTTAAAAAACACGAACACAAGCAGACATTCATCTAAAAGATAGAGAGATGCAACAAACTACTGTGTAGCAAAAAAAAAAAAAAAGTAGGCTTACCTGATAAATTTCTTTCCAGATACGGCGATTCCACGGCCCACCCTTTATTTTAAGACAGTGTTTTTTTAACTTTAACCTCAGACACTTCTACAACTTTTGTTATTTACTTTTTCTCTATTTTCCTTCGGTCGAATGACTGGGGATTGTGGGAAGGGAAGTGACATTTAACAGCTTTGCTTTGGTGTTCTTTGCCTCCTCCTGCTGGCCAGGAGTGATACTCCCAACGGTAATTGATGATTCTGTGGACGTATCTTAGGAAAGAAAGTGTGCTAAATGATAGTATTATGGATAATACACAATGTGTACATGCTATGTGGCAACGATCTTTGCTGCCTGCTTCCTTAGGATTCTTTTGTTACTAGTCACCCCCGTTTCTTGATTAGAATACTGTACAGGATCTTATGTCTGTCTTGTATGTATCTGAAATCTAATATATACAGATAATACAAGATATTTGGGACTAACTTTGATCTGCACTTTGGCAGTATGGAATATGGTTGCAAAGAACTTATGACCACTTAATTTATTTTATTTCTTTCATGGTGGTAAGAGTCCAAGATCCATTAACCCTTGGAATTACTCTTCCCTACCACTAGGAGGAGGCAGAGACCCAAACCCCAAGAACTCTACAAAGCCCCTCCCCACCTCACCAGTACCTCAGCCTAGCTTATAGCTGAGCACAAAAAGGAAAGAAAAGTAGTAAGAACCAACAAAATAGGAGCAGAAAAGTGGGGTTGTGGACTCGCCACCATGAAAAATTAATTTAACAGGTAAGCATAAATTAGGTTTCTTTCATACAGGTGGTGAGAGTCCACAACCTATTACTCCTGTAAACTAATGCCCAAGCTGTGGAGTACACTAGTA
This sequence comes from Bombina bombina, assembly GCF_027579735.1. Classification (NCBI taxonomy): domain Eukaryota; kingdom Metazoa; phylum Chordata; class Amphibia; order Anura; family Bombinatoridae; genus Bombina; species Bombina bombina. The sequence continues at coordinate 737,739,367 of NC_069499.1, read as the reverse complement.
TAGTAATAACAGAAAAGGGTGGGATCTAAAACATCTTTTTCAGAGAGAAACTAAATCCAAAAGTCTAATAGAACCTAAAGAAAGAAGAAAAAAAAAAAAAACAACCTGATACAACTGCGTGAACGACACCCTACCAAAGGCTGCCTCAGAAGAAGCATGAACATTGAAATGGTAGAAAAAAATATAATTTATGCTTACCTGATAAATTTATTTCTCTTGTAGTGTGTTCAGTCCACGGGTCATCCATTACTTATGGGATATATTCTCCTCCCCAACAGGAAGTTGCAAGAGGACCACCCAAGAAGAGCTGCTATATAGCTCCTCCCCTCACATGTCATATCCAGTCATTCGACCGAAACAAGACGAGAAAGGAGAAACTATAGGGTGCAGTGGTGACTGGAGTTATAATTTAAAATTTAGAACCTGCCTCAAATAGACAGGGCGGGCCGTGGACTGAACACACTACAAGAGAAATAAATTTATAAGGTAAGCATAAATTATGTTTTCTCTTGTTAAGTGTGTTCAGTCCACGGGTCATCCATTACTTATGGGATACCAAGTACACGGATGATCGGAGGGACAAGGCAGGAACATTAAACAGAAGGAACCACTGCCTGTAGAACCTTTCTTCCAAAAACAGCCTCCGAAGAAGCAAAAGGGTCAAATTTGTAAAATTTGGAAAAAGTATGAAGTGAAGACCAAGTTGCAGCCTTGCAAATCTGTTCAACAGAGGCCTCATTCTTAAAGGCCCAGGTGGAAGCCACAGCTCTAGTGGAATGAGCTGCAATTCTTTCAGGAGGCTGCTGTCCAGCAGTCTCATAAGCTAAGCGTATTATGCTACGAAGCCAAAAAGAGAGAGAGGTAGCCGAAGCCCTTTGACCTCTCCTCTGTCCAGAGTAAACGACAAACAGAGAAGAAGTTTGTCTAAAATCTTTAGTTGCCTGTAAGTAGAACTTCAGAGCACGGACCACGTCTAGATTATGCAAAAGACGTTCCTTCTTTGAAGAAGGATTAGGACATAAGGATGGAACAACAATCTCTTGATTGATATTCTTGTTAGAAACAACCTTAGGTAAAAACCCAGGTTTAGTACGCAGGACTACCTTGTCTGAATGAAAGATCAGATAAGGAGAATCACAATGTAAGGCAGATAACTCAGAGACTCTTCGAGCCCAGGAAATAGCCATCAAAAACAGAACTTTCCAAGATAAAAGCTTAATATCAATGGAATGAAGGGGTTCAAACGGAACACCCTGGAGAACTTTAAGAACCAAGTTTAAGCTCCACGGAGGAGCAACAGCTTCAAGCACAGGCTTAATCCTAGCCAAAGCCTGACAAAAAGCCTGGACGTCTGGATTCTCTGCCAGACGCTTGTGTAACAGAATAGACAGAGCAGAAATCTGTCCCTTTAGTGAACTAGCGGATAAGCCCTTTTCTAAACCCTCTTGTAGAAAAGACAATATCCTAGGAATCCTAACCTTACTCCATGAGTAACTCTTGGATTCACACCAATATAAATATTTACGCCATATCTTGTGGTAAATTTTTCTGGTAACAGGTTTCCGAGCCTGTATTAATGTATTAATAACCGAATCCGAAAACCCACGCTTTGATAGAATCAAGCGTTCAATTTCCAAGCAGTCAGCCTCAGAGAAATTAGGTTTGGATGGTTGAAAGGACCCTGAATTAGAAGGTCCTGCCTCAGGGGTAGAGACCATGGTGGACAGGACGACATGTCCACTAGGTCTGCATACCAGGTCCTGCGTGGCCACGCAGGCGCTATCAGAATCACCGATGCTCTCTCCTGTTTGATCCTGGCAATTAGTCGAGGAAGCAACGGAAAAGGTGGAAACACATAAGCTATGTTGAAAACCCAAGGGGCTGCTAGTGCATCTACCAGCACCGCTCCCAGGTCCCTGGACCTGGATCCGTAACAAGGAAGCTTGGCGTTCTGGCGAGATGCCATGAGATCCAGATCCGGTTTGCCCCAACGAAGAATTAGTTGGGCAAATACCTCCGGGTGAAGTTCCCACTCCCCCGGATGAAAAGTCTGGCGACTTAAAAAATCCGCCTCCCAGTTCTCCACGCCTGGGATGTAGATCGCTGACAGGTGGCAAGAGTGAGACTCTGCCCAGCGAATTATCTTCGAGACTTCCAACATCGCTAGGGAACTCCTTGGTTCCCCCTTGATGATTGATGTAAGCCACAGCCGTGATGTTGTCCGACTGAAATCTGATGAACCCCAGTGTTGCCAACTGAGGCCAAACTAGAAGAGCATTGAATATTGCCCTTAATTCTAGAATGTTTATTGGGAGGAGTTTCTCCTCCTGAGTCCACGATCCCTGAGCCTTCAGGGAGTTCCAGACTGCTCCCCAGCCTAGTAGGCTGGCATCTGTTGTTACAATCGTCCATTCTGGTCTGCGAAAGGACATTCCTTTGGACAGATGAACCCGTGATAACCACCAGAGAAGAGAATCTCTGGTCTCCTGGTCCAGATTTAGCAAAGGGGACAGATCTGAGTAATCCCCGTTCCATTGACTTAGCATGCATAGTTGCAGCGGTCTGAGATGTAGGCGCGCAAATGGCACTATGTCCATTGCCGCGACCATTAAGCCGATCACTTCCATACACTGAGCTACTGATGGGCTTGGAATGGAGTGAAGGACACGGCAAGCATTGAGAAGTTTTGATAACCTGGACTCCGTCAGGAAATCTTCATCTCTACAGAATCTATAAGAGTCCCTAGAAAAGGGACCCTTGTGAGTGGTAACAGAACTCTTTTCCACGTTCACTTTCCACCCATGCGACCTCAGAAATGCTAGAACTCTCTCTGTATGAGACTTTGCATTTTGAAAACTTGACGCTTGTATCAGAATGTCGTCTAGGTACGGAGCCACCGCTATGCCTCGTGGTCTTAGTACCGCCTGAAGAGAGCCCAGAACCTTTGTAAAAATTCTCGGGGCCGTAGCCAACCCGAAGGGAAGCGCTACAAACTGGTAATGCCTGTCTAGAAAGGCAAACCTTAGGTACCGATAATGATCTTTGTGAATCGGTATGTGAAGGTAGGCATCCTTTAAATCCACTGTGGTCATATATTGACCCTCCTGGATCATGGGTAGGATGGACCGAATGGTTTCCATCTTGAACGATGGAACCCTTAGGAATTTGTTTAAGATTTTTAAATCTAAGATTGGTCTGAAGGTTCCCTCTTTCTTGTGAACTACAAACAGATTTGAATAAAACCCTTGCCCCTGTTCCGACCGCGGAATTGGGTGGATCACTCCCATCACTAAGAGGTCTTGTACACATTGTAGAAATGCCTCTTTCTTTACTAGGTTTGTTGATAACCTTGACAGATGAAACCTCCCTTGTGGAGGAGAAGTTTTGAAATCCAGAAGGTATCCCTGAGATATAATCTCCAGCGTCCAGGGATCCTGTACATCTCTTGCCCAAGCCTGGGCAAAGAGAGTCTGCCCCCCACTAGATCCGTCTCCGGAAAGGGGGCCCTGACTTCATGCTGTCTTAGGGGCGGAAGTAGGCTTTCTGGCCTGCTTGCCCTTGTTCCATGACTGGTTGCCTTTCCAACCCTGTCTGTAACGAGCAGTAGTTCCTTCCTGTTTTGGAGCGGAGGAAGTTGATGCTGCTCCTGCCTTGAAATTACGAAAGGCACTAAAATTAGACTGTTTGGCCTTCGATTTGGCCCTGTCCTGAGGAAGGGTGTGGCCCTTACCTCCAGTAATGTCAGCAATAATTTCCTTCAAGCCGGGCCCGAATAAGGTCTGCCCTTTGAAAGGAATGTTTAGTAATTTAGACTTAGAAGTTACATCTGCTGACCAGGATTTAAGCCAAAGCGCTCTGCGCGCCTGTATGGCGAATCCGGAATTTTTAGCCGTAAGTTTGGTTATATGCACTACGGCATCCGAAACAAACGCATTAGCCAGCTTAAGGGTTCTAATCTTGCTCAGAGACTCATTCAATGGAGCTGTGCGAATCGCCTCTTCCAGAGACTCAAACCAGAATGCCGCTGCAGCAGTGACAGGCGCAATGCATGCAAGAGGCTGTAATATAAAACCTTGTTGAATAAACATTTTCTTAAGATAACCCTCTAATTTTTTATCCATTGGATCTGAGAAAGCACAGCTATCCTCCACCGGGATAGTGGTACGCTTGGCTAAAGTAGAAACTGCTCCCTCCAGTTTAGGGACCGTCTGCCATAAGTCTCGTGTGGTGGCGTCTATAGGGAACATTTTTCTAAATATCGGAGGAGGGGAAAAAGGCACACCGGGTCTATCCCACTCCTTACTAATAATCTCTGTAAGCCTCTTTGGTATAGGAAAAACGTCAGTACACACCGGCACCGCGTAGTATTTATCCAGCTTACATAATTTCTCTGGGATTGCCACCGTGTCACAATCATTCAGAGCCGCTAACACCTCCCCTAGCAACAAGCGGAGGTTCTCAAGCTTAAATTTAAAATTTAAAATTTCTGAATCCGGTCTCCCCGAATCAGAACAGTCACACACAGAATGAAGCTCTCCGTCCTCATGTTCTGCAAATTGTGACGCAGTATCAGACATGGCTCTCGTGTCATCGGCGCGCTCTGTCCTTAACCCAGAACTGTCGCGCTTGCCTCTTAACTCTGGCATATTGTATAATACTTCTTTCATAACATTAGCCATATCATGTAAAGTGATTTGTAAGGGCCTTGATGTACTTGGCGCCTCAATCTCACGCACCTCCCGAGCGGGAGACGAATGTACTGACACGTGAGGAGAGTTAGACGGGGTAACTGCCCCCTCGTTGTCTGGTGATAATTTTTTAAGCGGTACAGATTGATTTTTCAAAGTAACATCAATACAATTGGTACACATATTTCTATTGGGCTCCACAACAGCTTTTAAACATAATGAACAAGCAGATTCCTCTGTATCAGACATGTTTAAACAGACTAGCAATGAAGCTAGCAAGCTTGGAAAATACTTTCAATAAGTATGCAAGCAATATAAAAAACGCTGCAGCGCTTTTTAAAAAAAACAGTTGAGTAACAAAAAAATAATTCAGTTATAGACAACAATTCTTTAAATGTATTAATTAGCAGAGGATTGCACCCATTAGCAACCGGATGATTAACCCCTCAGTACCCAAAAAAACGGATATCAAATTAATAATAAACGTTATCACAGTCTAACACACTGTCACAGGTCTACTGTGACTGATTACCTCCCTCAAAAAACGAATTTTTAAGACCCCTGAGCTCTCTAGAGACGTCCTGGATCAAGGAGGAAGAAGCAGGAAGACTGTGCTAGAATTTTAACTGGGCAACAAGGCGCTAAAAAGAGGCCCCTCCCGCTCATTTACAACAGTGGGAGACCTGATATAACTGTTTCTATGCAGAAATATACGTTGGTCATGTGGAAAAAAATTCATGCCCAAAGGATTTATCACCAAAGTACCTCACAAAACGAATAACATGCCAGTAAACGTTTTGAAAATAAACTTCTTTAAATGTCATGCAAAGTTATTACTAAGCCTGCAACCAGTCGCTACCACTGCAGATAAGGCTTAAGCATTATTTCAGTATTTTCACAGTCAAATTCTAGTCCCTAGAAAATAACTACTGTGCATACATTTATCAGCCTGATACCAGTCACTACTACTGCATTTAAGGCTGTACTTACACCATACGGGTAACAGCAGTGTTTTCTTAGTCAATTCCATTCCCAGAAAATATTGTACTGCACATACCTCATTTGCGGTGGACCCCGCATGCTATTCCCATGTTCTGAAGTTACCCCACTCCTCAGAATGTCGAGAACAGCCAGTGGATCTTAGTTACGCCTGCTAAGATCATAGAAAAACGCAGGCAGTTTCTTCTTCCAAATACTGCCTGAGATAGAAAAACAGCACACTCCGGTGCCATTTAAAATAAACTTTTGATTGAAGAATAATTAAGTAAAAACTCCAACTCCTCCCGCGACCTCCTTTGTTGAGGGTTGCAAGAGAATGACTGGGTATGACATGTGAGGGGAGGAGCTATATAGCAGCTCTGCTTGGGTGGTCCTCTTGCAACTTCCTGTTGGGGAGGAGAATATATCCCATAAGTAATGGATGACCCGTGGACTGAACACACTACAAGAGAAATATATATGCAAAGACGACCAAATAGCCGACTAGTAAATTAGTCCACTGATTAAACATTCTAAAAACAAAAGTGTCAACTGGTCTGAAAAAATTAGCAGAAAGCCATCTAGGTGGAGGCTCCCCTGCCTCCAAGACAACTATATGAATCACAAGCTTCAACCAAGAAGCCAAAGCAAAAAATCTCTGAACTTCCTAGAACCAGCAAAAGGAACAAACTAAAAGTTTGCCTGAAAAACCTAAGTAGTGTTAACATAAGACAAAAATTCAACAGAATCCAAAACATGGAGATAACTCTGAATAAAGTATGAAGAACAATTTCCAAACTTATATAGACAGAAAACAACCTTATCATAAAGAAAAAAAGATGAGGGACACAGTAGAAAACTTTTCTAAAAGATGAAATAGCTAAATGAATCCAAACTTCCAAAAGAAATTATCCATATATCCACCTGATGCATAGACCTAAAAGAAAGAACCTGCAAAATGCCCGAGACCAAATAAAGGTTTCACTGAGGAAAAATAGATCAGGCTTAATTCTAGGCCAGGCTAGGACTAAACCATGAATGTCAGAAAGAATCTTCTTACGGGACATAACTAAAAAACAGAAAACTGAGCCTTTAAAATAAATTGGTGGATGAACCCTTATCCAAACCATAATTTGGTCAATAGACCATAATCAAGTCAATAGAACCAGATAGAAAGGACCACCCTAAAATAGCTCTGGATGCAAAAGCAGCATCCAAGGAAATAAACTGGATAACTGAATAAGATCTGCATACCAAAATACTTTAGGAACAAGCTGGAACAAAAACAAAAAAACTTAAATTATGCTTAGCAGATCATTTTCTTTTCTTCTGTCGGGGAGAGTCGTCCACAGCTGCATTCATTACTTTTGGCAAATAAACAACCTGGCCACCAGGAGGAGGCAAAGACACCCCAGCCAAAGGCACAAATACCTCCCAATTTCCCTCATCCCCAGTCATTCTGCCAAGGAAACAAGGAACAGTAGGAGAAATATTATGGTGAAAAAAAAAGGTGCCAGAAGAACAAGGCCGCCCCATGAAAACAACACGGGTAGGGAGCTGTGGACTCACCCCGTCAGAAGAAAATTATCTGGCAAGCATAATTGAAGTATTTCTTCTTAAAACGGGCAAAGTCAACAGTTGCATTCATTACTTTTGGGAAAACAATACCAAAGCTATAGAGGACACTGAATACAAAACGGGCGGGGCAAAAAAGGCAGCCCATTCTGAGGGCACCACAGCCTAATATAACCCAAACTCACGATAAAAAAAAAAAAAGCGTCCACAGACAGGACAAAAAGGAAGAGGACCCAGTAAATGCCCATCAGTTAGAACCATAAAGAGCCTTGCTAGAGACCACTCAGATCCCTAGACTCCACTGAGCACAAAACTTCTGAGGAAACAAAAATCCTGCTGACTCGAAGCCCGCCAAGGAAAAACCTCTCCCTGTCAAAGGGAAGGGGGACACCAAAATTCCCCTCAATCTTCCAGAAGGAGGAAGATCAGAGAAGGAAGTCCAAAAAGACCACCAAAACAAACCCAACAATCAAGGGCAAACCAATGAAGAAGCCCCTAGCATAACTCAAAAGGAGCGAACTACAAGGCTGTATTAGGACAAAATTAGTGTAGAAAATACTCTAGCGACAGAGGAGAGCAAAAGAAGGAAAGTTCCAGACCACCTCCTACATGGATCCCAAGGAACCAATGTAAAGTCCTAACCAGAACCGAAGTCCTTAAAGGACAAAAAGTAGAACCCTCTACCTTACCACAAAGCGCTATACCGCACTAAGAAACTAAACAACCGAGGGTCAAAAAAAAACCTGAGTAGAACAGAAAAAAACAGTGCGGATCAACTCCCCCCACCTACCAGAATACAGGGAAGGGAGGACAGCACCCTCCAAGAATGAAAAACCAGCAACTCACAGAGGGAAGGTACAACCACAAGGCCTCCCACGTAACAAACAAGCACTCAGTAGCCCCTCATGATATACTGTCGATGCTCAACAGAACAGTCAGAATTCCTGACCCCTACTCCGAGCAAAAAGGCCCAGCACCGACGCGACTGGTAAAGTCCAAAGGACCAGGGAGAACAAAAATTCCCCTTAACCACCAGGCCCAGAGACCAGCAACGAATCTTCAGCCACCAGATCCCCCAGAAAGGAAAGAGGTACGAACCCCCCAGAGAGACTAGATCGGGTGCCAAAATACCTATCCACATTTCCCTTCAGAATCAGAGGGGAAGGTACACTCAACCAAGAGAGACCCTCGACTAACAACTATGAGAACGGTATGCAACCTGAAAATACAATCTTCCAGGTGGACACAAACTCATCACGTCCTGCACACAAAGGAGGGAGGCAAACCCCACTGAACTCCGGGATCAGAGGAGGAAAATGACATCCGGAGTAGCCAACAGGAGAAATGCAGTAGATCAGATTCTCACAATAGAAGGAAATTGAGACCCGACAACGTGCTAGCCCACATGCAAGGTGCAAAAAGCTGCAACTGGTCTTCAAACTGCAAATCCACTTGCTAGGCAGCTAAGGAGACCCTCCGGCCACTGCAGCCAGCTAAGGAGAGAAATTTCCATGTCTACAGAAGAAAAAGAAGCTGACAGTAGGAACAAGAAGATTTAACCAGGATCAGGAAACCCAACCTGCTACCCAACCAGCCAGATCCAACGTCTGAGATCTGTAACCAAAATGCCCAGTCGAAGACCAGGATTAGGTTAAAAGACCGGACACCCGGAACCAAACAAATAACCCTTGAGGAACAATCACAGCCATGCCCCCACGGGGTCTTAAACACTGATCTCCCATGTAAGTATCCCAGAGACTGAACTCATCTCCAACAGGCCTCTCGTATCCACACCTACCAAATAAGACGAAGGCAGGACCCAAAAGAGATCAGAACTCCGTAATCTGAGAGAATATGAGAGTCTCTAAAGATCCACTCTGGATCAATCTCCGGGGGTCCGTACTGCTCAAGGAATTGGTGAATGAACGAGCATCCCAAACTCCTAGCAGGCGACGAAACTCAACCTAATTGCCCAAGCAGGGCAACCGTACATATGTAAAAGACAACATACAATCCCCCAGACCACAAAAATAGGATCAGAAAAGGATATTGTAAGATAAACGGACCCTAAGGACCGGATTTCCTCCATCAGACAACAGGAGACTGACCCCAAGGAAAACGTAGCACACAACCAAACTCGACCATAAGGAAGAGGCCCTTTCGAAAGAGATCGGGACTAACCAGGACAATGCAATCCGGCATGAAGTATCAGAGGAGAAGCACACCTTAAACCAGGTACGGAAGATCTCTATGGAGTCATCTGAACACCCTCCTCTATCGAAGGGGGGAACTAAAAAGACCTCAGGAAACCTCAAGTATACTGTCATAGCAGGATCCGTAACCCTAGCTCACCCTGTTAGCTATGCATGGACAGGACACCAGGACTGAGTACATCAAACATCCCACCCAGATGAATAAATTAAGATCAGCCTAACATCTAGGATAAGCTACTGATACTGGTAATTGGCGCTGACAATCCTGGAAATAATGTTGCTTTAGGGCAGAAAAGATTAAAGCCGGTTACTCCTTTAGGATGGAATGGAAGTGGGAGTGTAGACACTAGTTGTACGGATCTCACAGGTCTCCGTTCCGTATGGTCGTTTGCAGCCCGTGACGTTGATGGGTATTCTCCAATCCCATCAGAGGAAAAAGATACACTGGAAAAGAGGACAGAGCAGGCGCAGCCAGACTCAAGTGAAATAAAATTTAATGTAGCGTAAGTGCGCAAAGTACAAATGGCTACTTACAGGATAATAAATCAAAACGAGCAATAAAAGGGTTAAATCCAATGCGGTGTAGGGTCGGCATCTGTTTCAATTCCTTCTGATTATTTACAATAACTGCCGAGTGTAGGAGTCTACGCGTTTCGTCAGAGCGCTCAGACTTTTTCAAGAGTTGAATTCGTTGCTGGCTCTAACCGGCTTTTTAAAGAGCCAATGGGAGGTTGGTGTTAATACAATCAAATTTACGTATACATCTGACACGTTACATTTGTAGCACATAAAAGTCAGCATTTGGAAAACAAAGACCGAAACAATAAAAATACAGGATTTACATAAAAACAGCAGAAAGAGGGTAACCTTAGTATAACAACCAAACGTGCGTATACATCCGACATAAGTAACATTTGTGAACCATAAAAAACATAATTTATGCTTACCTGATAAATTTATTTCTCTTGTAGTGTATCCAGTCCACGGATCATCCATTACTTGTGGGATATTCTCCTTCCCAACAGGAAGTTGCAAGAGGATCACCCACAGCAGAGCTGCTATATAGCTCCTCCCCTAACTGCCATATCCAGTCATTCGACCGAAACAAGCCGAGAAAGGAGAAACCATAGGGTGCAGTGGTGACTGAAGTTTAATTAAAATTTAGACCTGCCTTAAAAGGACAGGGCGGGCCGTGGACTGGATACACTACAAGAGAAATAAATTTATCAGGTAAGCATAAATTAGGTTTTCTCTTGTTAAGTGTATCCAGTCCACGGATCATCCATTACTTGTGGGATACCAATACCAAAGCTTAAGTACACGGATGATGGGAGGGACAAGGCAGGAACTTAAACGGAAGGAACCACTGCCTGTAGAACCTTTCTCCCAAAAACAGCCTCCGAAGAAGCAAAAGTATCAAATTTGTAAAATTTTGAAAAGGTACGAAGCAAAGACCAAGTCGCAACCTTGCAAATCTGTTCAACAGAGGCCTCATTTTTAAAGGCCCAGGTAGAAGCCACAGCTCTAGTAGAATGAGCTGTAATTCTTTCAGGGGGCTGCTGTCCAGCAGTCTCATATGCTAAACGGATTATACTCCGAAGCCAAAAAGAAAGAAGTTGCCGAGGCCTTTTGACCTCTCCTCTGTCCAGAGTAAATAACAAACAGGTGAGATGTTTGGCGAAAATTTTTAGTAGCCTGCAAGTAAAAACTTCAATGCACGGACTACGTCTAGATTATGCAAAAGACGTTCCTTCTTTGAAGAAGGATTAGGGCATAATGATGGAACAACAATCTCTTGATTGATATTCTTGTTAGAAACCACCTTAGATAAAAATCCAGGTTTTGTACACAGAACTACTTTATCTGAATGAAAGATCAGATAAGGAGAATCACAATGTAAGGCAGATAACTCCGAGACTCTTCGAGCCGAGGAAATAGCCATCAGAAAAAGAACTTTCCATGATAGAAGTTTGATATCAATAGAATGAAGGGGTTCAAACGGAACCCCTTGAAGAACTTTAAGAACCAAGTTTAAGCTCCATGGGGGAGCAACAGGTTTAAACACAGGCTTAATTCTATCTAAAGCCTGACAAAATGCCTGAATGTCTGGAACTTCTGCCAGACGCTTGTGTAAAAGAATAGACAGAGCAGAAATCTGTCCCTTTAAAGAACTAGCTGATAATCCTTTGTCCAAACCATCTTGGAGGAAGGACAATATCCTAGGAATCCTAACCCTACTCCATGAGTAATTCTTGGATTCACACCAATGAAGATATTAACGCCAAATCTTGTGTTAAATTTTCCTGGTGACAGGCTTTCGTGCCTGTATTAAGGTATCAATTACTGATTCGGAGAAGCCACGCTTTGATAGGATCAAGCGTTCAATCTCCATGCAGTCAGTCTCAGAGAAAGTAGATTCGGAAGATTGAAAGGACCTTGTATTAGAAGGTCTTGTCTCAGAGGCAGAGTCCATGGTGGAAAGGATGACATGTCCACTAGGTCTGCATACCAGGTCCTGCGTGGCCACGCAGGCGCTATCAATATCACCGATGCTCTCTCCTGTTTGATTTTGGCAATCAGACGAGGGAGCAGAGGAAACGGTGGAAACACATAGGTCAGGTTGAAGAACCAAGGCGCTGCTAGAGCATCTATCAGTGCCGCTTCTGGGTCCCTGAACCTGGATCCGTAACAAGGAAGCTTGGCGTTCTGGCGAGACGCCATGAGATCCAGTTCTGGTTTGCCCCAACGGAGAACCAATTGAGCAAACACCTCCGGATGGAGTTCCCACTCCCCCGGATGAAAAGTCTGACGACTTAGAAAATCAGCCTCCCAGTTCTCTACCCCTGGGATATGGATCGCTGATAGGTGGCAAGAGTGAGTCTCTGCCCAGCGAATTATCTTGGAGACTTCTGACATCGCTAGGGAACTCCTGGTCCCCCCTTGATGGATGATGTAAGCCACAGTCGTGATGTTGTCCGACTGAAATCTGATGAACCTCAGTGTTGCTAACTGAGGCCAAGCTAGAAGAGCATTGAATATTGCTCTTAACTCCAGAATATTTATTGGGAGGAGTTTCTCCTCCTGAGTCCATGAACCCTTAGCCTTCAGGGAGTTCCAGACTGCACCCCAACCTAGAAGGCTGGCGTCTGTTACAATGGTCCAATCTGGCCTGCGAAAGGTCATACCTTTGGACAGATGGACCCGAGATAACCACCAGAGAAGAGAATCTCTGGTTTCCTGATCCAGATTTAGTAGAGGGGACAAATCTGTGTAATCCCCATTCCACTGACTGAGCATGCATAATTGCAGCGGTCTGAGATGCAGGCGCGCAAATGGCACTATGTCCATCGCCGCTACCATTAAGCCGATTACTTCCATGCACTGAGCCACCGTGAGGCGCGGAATGGAGTGAAGAACACGGCAAGCATTTAGAAGTTTTGATAACCTGGACTCAGTCAGGTAAATTTTCATTTCTATAGAATCTATCAGAGTCCCTAGGAAGAAAACCCTTGTGAGAGGAGATAGAGAACTCTTTTCTTCGTTCACTTTCCACCCATGCGACCTCAGAAATGCCAGAACTATCTCTGTATGAGACTTGGCAATTTGAAAGCTTGACGCCTGTATCAGGATGTCGTCTAGGTAAGGAGCCACCACTATGCCTCGCGGTCTTAGAACCGCCAGAAGTGAGCCCAGAACCTTTGTAAAAATTCTTGGGGCTGTAGCCAACCCGAATGGAAGAGCTACAAACTGGTAATGCCTTTCTAGAAAGGCAAACATCAGGAACCGATGATGATTCTTGTGGATCGGAATGTGAAGGTAGGCATCCTTTAAGTCCACTGTGGTCATGTACTGACCCTCTTGGATCATGGGTAAAATGGTTCGAATAGTTTCCATCTTGAATGATGGAACTCTGAGGAATTTGTTTAGGATCTTTAGATCCAAAATTGGTCTGAAGGTTCCCTCTTTTTTGGGAACCACAAACAGATTTGAATAAAACCCCTGTCCTTGTTCCGTCCACGGAACTGGATGGATCACTCCCATTACAAGGTCTTGCACGCAGCTTAGGAATGCCTCTTTCTTTATCTGGTTTGCAGATAATCTTGAAAGGTGAAATCTCCCTTGTGGGGGAGAAGCTTTGAAGTCCAGAAGATATCCCTGAGATATGATCTCCAATGCCCAGGGATCCTGAACATCTCTTGCCCACGCCTGGGCGAAGAGAGAGTCTGCCCCCTACTAGATCCGTTGTCGGATAGGGGGCCGATCCTTCATGCTGTCTTGGAGGCAGCAGCAGGCTTTCTGGCCTGCTTGTCTTTGTTCCAGGACTGGGTAGGTTTCCAGGCCTGCTTAGATTGAGGAAAAGTTCCCTCTTGTTTTGAAGTAGAGGGAGCTGATCCTGCACCTGCCTTGAAATTTCGAAAGGCACGAAAATTAGACTGTTTGGCCCTTGATTTGGCCCTGTCCCCTGAGGAAGGGTATGACCCTTACCTCCAGTAATGTCAGCAATAATTTCTTTCAAACCAGGCCCGAATAAGGTCTGCCCCTTGAAAGGAATGTTAAGTAATTTAGACTTTGAAGTCACATCAGCTGACCAGGATTTAAGCCATAGCGCCCTACGCGCCTGGATGGCGAATCCGGAATTCTTAGCTGTTAGTTTAGTCAAATGAACAATGGCATCAGAAACAAATGAGTTAGCTAGCTTAAGTGTTCTAAGCTTGTAATTAATTTCAGTCAATGGAGCTGTATCGATGGCCTCTTTCAGGGCCTCAAACCAGAACGCTGCCGCAGCAGTGACAGGCGCAATGCATGCAAGGGGCTGTAAAATAAAACCTTGTTGAATAAACATTTTCTTAAGGTAACCCTCTAATTTTTTATCCATTGGATCTGAAAAAGCACAACTGTCCTCAACCGGGATAGTGGTACGCTTTGCTAAAGTAGAAACTGCTCCCTTCACCTTAGGGACTGTCTGCCATAAGTCCCGTGTAGTGGCATCTATTGGAAACATTTTTCTAAATATAGGAGGTGGGGAAAAGGGCACACCGGGTCTATCCCACTCCTTACTAAAAATTTCTGTAAGCCTTTTAGGTATTGGAAAAACATCAGTACTCACCGACACTGCATAGTATTTATCAAGCCTACACAATTTCTCTGGCACTGCAATGGTGTCACAGTCATTCAGAGCAGCTAATACCTCCCCAAGTAACACACGGAGGTTCTCAAGCTTAAATTTAAAATTAGAAATCTCTGAATCAGGTCTCCCCGATTCAGACGTCACCCACAGACTGAAGCTCTCCGTCCTCAGGTTCTGCATATTGTGACGCAGTATCAGACATGGCTCTTACAGCATCTACGCGCTCTGTATCTCATCTAACCCCAGAGCTATTGCGCTTGCCTCTCAATTCAGGCAATCTGGCTAATACCTGTGACAGGGTATTATTCATGATTGCAGCCATGTCCTGCAAAGTAATTGCTATGGGCATCCCTGATGTACTTGGCGCCATATTAGCATGCGTCCCTCGAGCGGGAGGCGAAGGGTCCCACACGTGGGGAGAGTTAGTCGGCATAACTTCCCCCTCGACAGACCCCTCTGGTGACAATTCTTTTATAGATAAAGACTGATCTTTACTGTTTAAGGTGAAATCAATACATTTAGTACACATTCTCCTATGGGGCTCCACCATGGCTTTTAAACATAATGAACAAGTAGTTTCCTCTGTGTCAGACATGTTTGTACAGACTAGCAATGAGACTAGCAAGCTTGGAAAACACTTTAAACAAAGTTAACAAGCAATATAAAAAACGTTACTGTGCCTTTAAGAGAAACAAATTTTGCCAAAATTTGAAATAACAGTGAAAAAACAGGCAGTTACACTAACTAAGTTTTTACAGTGTATGTAACAAGTTAGCAGAGCATTGCACCCACTTGCAAATGGATGATTAACCCCTAATACAAAAAAACAGATTAACAAAACGAAAAATATGTTTTTTAAACAGTCATAACAACTGCCACAGCTCCTACTTTTGAAGCCTTTTGAGCCCATCAGAGATGTCCTAACTGCACCAACTGTAACTTTTATACTATAACAGTGGAAAGCCTCAGGAAAACTGTTTCTAGCAAAAATAAAGCCAGCCATGTGGAAAAAACTAGGCCCCAATAAGTTTTATCACCAAAGCATATATAAAAACGATTAAACATGCCAGCAAACGTTTTATATTACACTTTTATAAGAGTATGTATCTCTGTTAATAAGCCTGATACGAGTCGCTATTAAATCACTGCATTTAGGCTTAACTTACATTAATCCGGTATCAGCAGCATTTTTCTAGCAAGTTCCATCCCTAGAAATATGTTTACTGCACATACCTTATTGCAGGAAAACCTGCACGCCATTCCCTCTCTGAAGTTACCTCACTCCTCAGAATATGTAAGAACGGCAATGGATCTTAGTTACTTCTGCTAAGATCATAGAAATCACAGGCAGATTCTTCTTCTAATGCTGCCTTTGATAAAACAGTACACTCCGGTACCATTTAAAAATAACAAACTTTTGATTGAAGTTAAGAAACTAACTATAATACACCACTCTCCTCTTACTACGTCCATCTTTGTTGAGAGTTGCAAGAGAATGACTGGATATGGCAGTTAGGGGAGGAGCTATATAGCAGCTCTGCTGTGGGTGATCCTCTTGCAACTTCCTGTTGGGAAGGAGAATATCCCACAAGTAATGGATGATCCGTGGACTGGATACACTTAACAAGAGAAACAGTCAATGAAAGTATACAGGCTTTACATAAAAACAATACAAAGAGGATAAAATCATAATGAAGATATTCACATCCTATTGTGATTGTCGGCATATGTTTTTGTATGTATATATAAATATGTATATATTCATGGAGACATCCCTATTGATGCCTAAAGTATCATGCTACAAGTATTGAAATTTCCTACTAGAATCACAAAAGCTTGTAGGTCCAATTCCAGGATCCCTGGACCTGAAAAGGTATCTGGAAAGCCATCAGATCTATTTCTGGCAGACCACATCTGTACAATCTGAAAACACATCTGGATGGAGAGACCACTCCCCCGGATGCAAAATCTGATGGCTGAGATAACCGGCTTCCCTATAGTCTACACCTGGGATAAGAATCGCAGAAATTAGACAAGAGTTGGATTCCGCCCAAGAAAGTATCTGTGATACTTCTTTCATTGCTAAATGACTGCAAGTCCCTCCCTGATTGACATATGCCACAGTTGTGACATTGTCAGTCTGAAAGCGAATGAAAAAGTTCTCTTTAATAGAGGCCAAACCTGAAGAGCCGTGAAAATAGCACAGAGTTGGTAACCTCGCCTCTAGAGGATTCCAAACCCCTTGTGCTGTCAGAGACCCCCAGACAGCTCCCAAACCTGAAAGACTTGCATCTGTTGAGACTACAGTCCAGGAAGGACAAACAAAAGAGGCCCCTTGAATAATATGGTGATGGTCTAATCACCAAGTCAGAGTAGAATGCTGGGATTTCAGAATATCAATTGTGATAGAGTATAATCCCTGCACCATTGATTCAGCATGCAAAGCTGCAGAGGTCTAATATGAAAACGAGCAAATGGGATCACATCCGATGCTGGAGTCATGACCTAAAAACATCCATGCACATAGCCACTGAAGGGAATGATCGAGACTGAAGGTTTAGACAAGCTGAAACCAATTTCATTGATCTCTTGTCTGTTAAAGACAGTCATGGACACTTAATCTATCTGGAAACCTAAAAAGGTGACTCATGTCTGAGGAATCAAGAAACTTTGGTAAATTGATCCTGCAACGTCTTTGAAGAAACACCACTAGTTGATTTGTGTGAGATTCTGCAAAATGAAAATTGAGCCAGTACCAAGATATCGTCCAAATAAGGAAACACTGCAATACCCTGCTCTCTGATTACAGATAGAAGGGCACAGAGAACCTTCAAAAAGATTCTTGCAGCTGTCGCTAGACCAAATGGAAGAGCAACAAACTGGTAATGCTTGTATAGAAAAGAATCTCAGAAACCAATAGTGATCTGGATGAATCGGAATGTGAAGGTAAGCGTCCTGTAACTATTGCGAACATGTAATGACCTTGCTGAACAAAAGGCAGAATAGTCATCTTGAAATTTGAGAGACTAAGGGATTAACTTTTTGTAGACTGTTCTTTTCCCGCTGTTTTTTTTCCTCTCCTTTTTTGTTCCTTTTTGGTACTAGCTAGGGCACTACAGGAGAGGTACACCACTTAGGAATACCAAGAAGTACTAGCGTATTTAACAAAAACTAGAGCGAACAAATAGTAAGGCTTGTAAGTCTCGTAAGGCTAATTTTG
Organism: Bombina bombina; assembly: GCF_027579735.1. NCBI lineage: Eukaryota > Metazoa > Chordata > Amphibia > Anura > Bombinatoridae > Bombina > Bombina bombina. The sequence continues at coordinate 737,721,565 of NC_069499.1, read as the reverse complement.
GGGCCGAGCTGATAGATCCCTAAAACTCAATCTGCACACTAAATTAACTAGGTTTGTTGGTCTAGAATAATAGGCAGCAATATCACAGGACACACACCCACACATCACCAATATATTCACCTAAAAATATATAAAAACATAAAAACAAAATTATTTAAATAAATAAAAAAAATTATTTCTTTTTTTTTTATATAGATTGATATTTTGTCTTTGCACATTTGCACTTTTTTCCTTTTTTCGTCTTTTCAAAAAAAAAAAAACAGACTTTTTAGTGCCAGTATAGTATATAGTGTATATATATATATATATATATATATATATAGTATATATATATATATAATATATATATATATATATATATATATATATATATATATAATATATATATATATATATATATATATAATATATATATATATAATATATAATATATATATATATATAATATATATATATATATATATATAATATATATATATATATATAATATATATATATATATATAATATATATATAGTATATAATATATATATATATATATATATATATATATATATATATATATATATATATATATATATATATATATATATATATATATATATATATGTACATGCTGTTAATGTATGTATATTCATACACACATAAATACACACATCTCACCTCCTTACTTTATTTAGATTTTTTTTTATGGAAAAATTTGTCACCATCCCTAAAAATAGGTCTCCAGCAATGCCGCCAAAGAAAGATAAGAAATTAAAAAGTGGTTTAGATAGCTCTAGTTATACCATGCACACCTAGTCAAAGAAGATTCTCAGACTATGTTTAAACAATTAGCGGAGCTGTTACTCCCACAGTTTGAAGCAGTCAAAAAAGAAATTTCAAGCCTAACAAATGAAGTCAGACAGTTTGCCAGCAGAATGGCTGAGGTAGAGACCAGGGTATCCGACATAGACCGTTTTAATATTCAAGAAGCTACTTATAAATCCCAGGCAGAAAAAATAAAAACACTCCAATTCAGACTAGAGGATCTTGAGGATAGGTCCCGAAGAAACAATGTTAGGGTGGTGGGGCTGCCAGAGACAAGGGAGTATGAGGATTTAATTACGTTCGCTTCACGAATATTACCTCAAATGATTGGTATGCAGCTTCAGTCAGAAAATAACTTGGTAGAGCGGGCACATAGATTGGGACTTCACAGAAACTCCAATGAGGGAAAAAACAGACCACGTATAGGGATTATAAGATATCTCAATTTTCAGGATAAGATCAAGATACTGCAACATTACAGAAAGATTAATGCATTAATGCTGGGCAATACTCTTATACATCTTTTTCAGGACTTCTCAGAAGAAACCTCAGCCAAGAGAAGGGAAATGGCTCCATATTGCTAGGCTCTTATTAAGGCCAGACTTGGAGCTGGGCTAAGGTATCCCGCCCAAATTGTAGTTGATATAGAGGGGAACACGAGTATACTTAAAAATAAAGAGGCAAAACTCTTTTTTGAGGAAAATAAAAACAGAATTTATGCTTACCTGATAAATTACTTTCTCCAACGGTGTGTCCGGTCCACGGCGTCATCCTTACTTGTGGGAAATATCTCTTCCCCAACAGGAAATGGCAAAGAGTCCCAGCAAAGCTGTCCATATAGTCCCTCCTAGGCTCCGCCCACCCCAGTCATTCGACCGACGGACAGGAGGAAAAAACAGGAGAAACTATAGGGTGCTGTGGTGACTGTAGTTAGAGAAAATAATTAATCAAACCTGATTAAAAAAAAACAGGGCGGGCCGTGGACCGGACACACCGTTGGAGAAAGTAATTTATCAGGTAAGCATAAATTCTGTTTTCTCCAACATTGGTGTGTCCGGTCCATGGCGTCATCCTTACTTGTGGGAACCAATACCAAAGCTTTAGGACACGGATGAAGGGAGGGAGCAAATCAGGTTACCTAAACGGAAGGCACCACGGCTTGCAAAACCTTTCTCCCAAAAATAGCCTCCGAAGAAGCAAAAGTATCAAATTTGTAAAATTTGGCAAAAGTGTGCAGTGAAGACCAAGTCGCTGCCTTACATATCTGATCAACAGAAGCCTCGTTCTTGAAGGCCCATGTGGAAGCCACAGCCCTAGTGGAGTGAGCTGTGATTCTTTCAGGAGGCTGCCGTCCGGCAGTCTCGTAAGCGAATCGGATGATGCTTTTAAGCCAAAAGGAAAGAGAGATAGAAGTCGCTTTTTGACCTCTCCTTTTACCAGAATAGACGACAAACAGAGAAGGTGTTTGCCTGAACTCTTTTGTAGCTTCTAAATAGAATTTTAGAGCACGGACTACATCTAAATTGTGTAACAAACGTTCCTTCTTTGAAACTGGATTCGGACACAAAGAAGGCACGACTATCTCCTGGTTAATATTTTTGTTAGAAACAACCTTTGGAAGAAAACCAGGCTTAGTACGCAAAACCACCTTATCTGCATGGAACACCAGATAGGGCGGAGAACACTGCAGAGCAGATAACTCAGAAACTCTTCTAGCAGAAGAAATAGCAACCAAAAACAAAACTTTCCAAGATAACAACTTAATATCTATGGAATGTAGAGGTTCAAACGGAACCCCTTGAAGAACTGAAAGAACTAGATTTAAACTCCAGGAAGGAGTCAAAGGTCTGTAAACAGGCTTGATCCTTAACCAGAGCCTGAACAAATGCTTGAACATCTGGCACAGCTGCCAGTCGTTTGTGTAATAAGACAGATAAAGCAGAAATCTGTCCCTTTAGAGAACTCGCTGATAATCCTTTATCCAAACCTTGTAGAAAGGAAAGGATCTTAGGAATTTTGATCTTATTCCATAAGAATCCCTTGGATTCACACCAGCAGATATATCTTTTCCATATTTTATGGTAAATTTTTCTAGTTACCGGTTTTCTGGCTTGAACTAGAGTATCTATCACAGAATCTGAAAACCCACGCTTTGATAGAATCAAGCGTTCAATCTCCAAGCCGTCAGCTGGAGGGAGACCAGATTTGGATGTTCGAATGGACCCTGTACAAGAAGGTCCTGTCTCAAAGGTAGCTTCCATGGTGGAACCGATGACATATTCACCAGGTCTGCATACCAAGTCCTGCGTGGCCACGCAGGAGCTATCAAGATCACCGAAGCCCTCTCCTGCTTGATCCTGGCTACCAGCCTGGGAATGAGAGGAAACGGTGGAAACACATAGGCTAGGTTGAAGGTCCAAGGCGCTACTAGTGCATCCACTAGAATCGCCTTGGGATCCCTGGATCTGGACCCGTAGCAAGGAACCTTGAAGTTCTGACGAGACGCCATCAGATCCATGTCTGGAATGCCCCATAACTGAGTCAACTGGGCAAAGATCTCCGGGTGGAGTTCCCACTCCCCCGGATGGAATGTCTGACGACTCAGATAATCCGCCTCCCAGTTTTCCACACCTGGGATGTGGATCGCAGATAGGTGGCAGGAGTGATCCTCCGCCCATTGTATTATTTTGGTCACTTCTTTCATCGCCAGGGAACTCCTTGTTCCCCCTTGATGATTGATATAAGCAACAGTCATGTTGTCTGATTGGAATCTTATGAATCTGGCCTTTGCTAGTTGAGGCCAAGCCCTGAGAGCATTGAATATCGCTCTCAGTTCCAGAATGTTTATCGGGAGAAGAGACTCGTCCCGAGACCATAGTCCCTGAGCTTTCAGGGATTCCCAGACCGCGCCCCAGCCCACTAGACTGGCGTCGGTCGTGACGATGACCCACTCTGGTCCCTGAATCTGAAGTTTCCCCATCTGACAAAACCTCCCTCAGGGCCCCTTCAGATTGGTGTGAGGGTATGACAGAGCAATTATCAGCACCCTCCTGCTCTTCAGTGTTTAAAACAGAGCAATCGCGCTTTCTCTGATATGCAGGCATTTTGGATAAAATATTTGCTATGGAGTTATCCATTACAGCCGTCAATTGTTGCATAGTAATAAGCATTGGCGCGCTAGAAGTACTAGGGGCCTCCTGCGTGGGCAAAACTGGTATAGACACAGAAGGAGATGATGTAGAACTATGTCTACTCCCTTCATCTGATGAATCATCTTGGGCAATTTTACTATCTGTGGCAGTACTGTCCTTAGTTTGTTTGGACGCTATGGCACAATTATCACACAATTTTGAAATTGACTTTCATACATATAGAACATAGCTTATCTGAAGGTACAGACATGTTAAACAGGCTTAAACTTGTCAAAGTACAAAAACCGTTTTAAAACAAAAACGTTACTGTCTCTTTAAATTTTAAACAGTGCACACTTTTATTACCCCTCCTGCTCTTCAGTGAATATGTGAAAGCATTCAAAGTATTGCACACCAATTTTCAGAGCTTTAACCCTTAAAATAAAGAAACCGGTTACAGTTTTAACCCCTCTACAGTCCCAGCTACAGCCTTTGCTGCGACTTTACCAAACCCAGGGGGGAATACGATACCAAATGAAGCCTTCTAGGAAGTTTTCCAACTACTTTCAGATCCTCACACATGCATCTGCATGTCTTGCTCTCAAAAGTAACTGCGCAGTAATGGCGCGAAAATGAGGCTCAGCCTACAACTGGGAAGGCCCTTCCTGACAGGAAAGGTGTCTAACAGTGCCTGACGTTAAAAAACGTTCCCCAAGCTTATAAGTGTGAATTACAAGCATAAACATGTATAAAATGCCCAAATAAAGCAATCGATTTTGCCCATAAAAATGTCTACCAGTTTTATAGCCCATATTAAGCCCTTTTTTCTGTTTGAGACTAAGAAAACGGCTTACCGGTTCCCCATGAGGGGAAATGACAGCCTTCCAGCATTACACAGTCTTGTTAGAAATATGGCTAGTCATACCTTTATCAGAAAAGTCTGCTAACTGTTTCCCCCAACTGAAGTTACTTCATCTCAACAGTCCTATGTGGAAACAGCAATCGATTTTAGTTACTGTCTGCTAAAATCATCTTCCTCTCACAAACAGAAATCTTCATCCTTTTCTGTTTCAGAGTAAATAGTACATACCAGCACTATTTTAAAATAACAAACTCTTGATAGTAGAATAAAAAACTACAACTAAAACACCACATACTCTTAACCATCTCCGTGGAGATGTTGCCTGTGCAACGGCAAAGAGAATGACTGGGGTAGGCGGAGCCTAGGAGGGAGGGGGGACTATATGGACAGCTTTGCTGGGACTCTTTGCCATTTCCTGTTGGGGAAGAGATCTTTCCCACAAGTAAGGATAACGGCGTGGACCGGACACACCAATGTTGGAGAAATAGATCTTGCAATGGCTGATAGAAGAGAATTTTAGGAGAAGCTCAGAGTGAGTTAGCCAATAAGGTAGGCATCAGATATTAGTTAGTTTGGCAAGTAGCGCCACGGCTGTTAAATGCCAAGAAGATGTTTAGAAACTTACCCTTCGTGTACTAGAAGGGTACAGTCTAGTCTATTAATTGTATGTGTTTATTTTTGTTCCTTGGATAATGTTTTTACTGGACCACAAAGAGCTGGTGTTTTATTGTTTGCTTGTTGTAAAAATGTGGACACATGGACACATTTTCTTTTAATAAATTCCGGAGTAAAAGGGTTTTTTTTTTCTTCCCGTCCTCCCTCGCCTCCACCTGGACTGAAGGAGATCATAAAAGTGTGAGAAAGAATAAAGGAAGACATTAACATGATATCTTGGAATGTGGGCGGGATAACATCTCCAATAAAAAATGAAAAACATCCTCAGAGTACTCAAACACAAACCAGATGTAATTTTTCTACAAGAATTGCACTTAAAAGCTAATGAAATAGATAAGCTGAAAGTGGGGTGGATTGCGGAGATCATAGCAACACCTTGTACTAGTAGGAAGTGCGGAGTGGCCATTTTAATAAATAAGAAAATATCATACAATATTATTCACCAATAATTAGATCCACTTGGTAGGTATATAATCCTGCAAATTGAATTAAATAAAATTCGGTGGTCACTAATATATATGGCCCTAATAATTTTGATAGGACATTTTGGAATAAGCTGAAGGTAAAACTGGCCCCTTACGTGAATCAAAATTTAGTCCTTGCCGGCGACTTTAATATGACGCTATTCCCAGAAATGGATAGATTTCGTTTAAAGATGTCTAAGCGCCTCCAGACAGAGAGTTTTGTAGTTCATTGAAGTTAAAAGATATATGGCGCATTCAACATCCGAATAACTTTTTTTTTCATGCGAGTCAAAGGCAAATCAAATTTTTTTGAGAATAGATCTCTTCTTAATAGAAGAGAAACTATCATCAGATTTGGATGCCCATATATCAGAAATTTTGTTGTCAGACCATGCGATAGTCTTTAAAATTCCACACTCCTCTAGTTCAAAACAGAAACACATTTTATTTTCCAAAATACATGGTTAATAACATTCGATTCTCTAATTGGTTGAAAGAACAATGGTGAGAATACTATAAATATAATCAAAACTCCTTTTCAAAGATAGAGGTGTTCTGGGAAGCAGGGAAGGCAGTGCTCAGAGGGGCGATCAAAGCACACGATTAGTATTAAGAAAAAAAATAAGAATCGTGAGATTCAATTGGCCAATCAGATTATAAAAGCACATAGGAGGTATCTGAATCTCCCTAATACTGTAAATTGGAATAAATATTGTCAGGCTAAGGAAGAAAGAACTTTTTTGAAAGAAAAATGGTCAGAGGATTTAAAAACTAGAGCCTTCTTTCAAGGTTTTCAAGGTACCTCGGCTAAACATCTAGCCAGAATTATTAAGATCAGGAAGAGTAGTAATATGATATCGAGTATTAAGGTTGGTAATACTAAACTCACCTCCACTAGAGAGATTCGAGCTGCATTTTATTCTTATTATCAAAAATATATGCCGCAGAAAATATTGAGAAACAAGAACAGGATAATTTCTGGCAGAAAATTAGGACCCCCAAAATTAGTAATGAGGACTTAGCGGCGATTAATCAACCAATATCATTAGAAGAAATCAATGCTGCAATTAAAAAAATGAAATTAAATAAGGCTCCAGGACCGCATGGTCTAACTGCAGAATTTTATAAAATATTAAATAAAGATTTATATCCTACTTTGTTGAAAATATTTAATCAATATCTATGTGAGAACAGTATAAAATCCCTGTATTTTGCAGACTCCACTATAACACTTATCCATAAAAGTGGTAAAGATCCAGAGGATATGGCGGCCTACCGCCCAATATCGCTACTTAATAATGACTATAAATTATTTATGTCAATTCTTGCGAATAGGTTTAAGAAAGTAATTGGTCCAATTATTCATCCTGATCAAACGGGATTCATGCCAGGAAGAAATGTTGTTCGCAACATAAGAAAGGTTCTCTTAACTATAGATACTTGCTTTAATAAAATTAAACAAAATAACCCACCTAGAAAGAATTTTGCGCTTTTAACACTAGACGCTGCTAAGGCCTTTGATTCAATTATTTGGTACCATCTTTTTCGGGCATTGAGAAGTTTTGGTTTTGAAGGGAACATAATTAAATTCTTAACTCCGATATATCGAAAAGCTAGATCCCATGTACTAGTTAATGGGGACTTGTCAGAATATATTAGTCTGCAGAAAGGCACACGACAAGGGTGCCCCTTATCTCCCCTACTTTTTAATATCGATTGAGCCCCTTGCAATTTGGCTTAGACAAGAGTTAACCGGTATGATATTAGGTAAAAAGAAAATAACTATCACATATGCGGACAATCTCATATTATATTTAAGTAACACTAAGAAGAGTATTCCGCTCTCTGCATCTTATTGTTATAGTAAGTTTTCGGGCTATAGAATTAATGTTACAAAATCGGAGATTATGTGGATGCACAAGACTCCAGAAAGTAATAGATTCTATATCTTTAAAGAAGTAAAACAAATAAAGTATCTGGGTATTAAAATTTCTAGAAATCCTTATGAATGGTACAATCTAATTATGGGAATTTATTCAGAAATATTTCTTATGAGATGAGGAGCTGGAATTTATTCTATTTGTCTTTATCCGCTAAGGTAATGCTACTCAAGACAATTCTTTTCTTTTTCTTTTTATTACAGAATCTCCTTCTGTTTATTACCAAAAAGGATATTCAGCGGTTTAATGGTGCATGCACATTGTTTATGTGGGGGAATATTCGACCACGAATCTCCATGGCAAAAATGATACAGCAAAAAAGATTTGCCGGCTTTGCTATGCCTAGTTTAGAGTATTATAATTGGGTTTGCATGGTAAAATTCGCAATCGATTGGATAACAGAGGCAAATTATGTTACATATCTAGATATTGAGTCAAATTTAGTAGAACCTTTTGACTTAAGGGCACTGCTACATTATCCCCCTTCCAGATTGCCAGAGAATATGCAGACTTTTGTTAATATAATTGCCGCTTGGCAAAAGTATTGTAAGTTAATGGGGCATAATCCATCTGTCTCTTTAATTTTACCTATTACAGGCAACCCCGATTTTGCTCCTGGCCTGCATGATTTGGTTTTTCAAGAATGGAAGGGGGAAAGGAGTTTCGCTTTTGTCACATTTATTGCAAGAAAATAATCAGACACTTCAGTCTTTCTGAATTATCAAGAAAGCATAACCTTTCGTCAAAATTAGATTTTTATGCCTTTTTACAGATCAGGAGCTATATAGCTCAACTGACTAGATTGCATAGTTTCGTATGGGGAGCTCCCGAATTCCCTAATGGATTTAAGTTATATAGAGCTGGTCAACTATCAATATCCTACTGGTATGGATCCTTGCTGATCAAGTTAGGGCAAGATAACATTAAGAATCTTAAAGATAATTGGGTAAAACATTTCCTGAATATTACAGAACAGGATATCACAAAGTGTATTTCCTTATCAGTGACCGCGACGGCCAATATTAGTTGGAGGGAATCTCAATTAAAACTATTGAATAATTATTACTTTACCCCATATAGATTATATAAAATTTCCAAAAATATACAATCCAGTCATTGTCATAAGTGTCAGGCACAAAGGGCAGATATCATACATTGCATGTGGGCATGTCCTAAAGTTATCCAATATTGGAACAAGGTAAATATTTGGTTAAATGCACGCCTACAAAACAAAGTATGTATTACCATGTTTAAAGTTTTTTTCTTAGTGCCGGTTCATGATACACCCGGAGAATGATTGCTGATCAATTTCACCCTTTTAGCAGTCCGTAATCAGCTATTAAGGGAGTGGAAATCGGCTAAGGTTCCGAAAATAAGTGCATTGTCTAATTTGTTGAAAATAAAAATGGTCATTGAATCTCACGATGTCAAGTTAACTTCTGAGGCACACTTCAGAGCTTTTTTGCCAAATGGAAATATTTACTGATGGCTTGGCCGATATCACGGCAACACCAATTTATAGAACCCTTTAGAAACTCTCATAGACTGATATCTCTAGTACTTGAGGGGGAACTGCCTCAGCATTGGTTAGAACCTGACTGGAGAATTGATCAGGGGAATGGGGCGGATTAGATATTTTATGTTTACTCCCTGATTTCATGGTTTGGAACAGTCCAGAGGGAGGGGTTTTTTTTTTTTTGTTTTTTGTCATTATGATTCCTCTGCCCTGTATGGTCCAGAATATTTGTACTTAATAGTTTGTTTTCTCTTTGAACTTGAAGCAATTATAAAGTAGATTAATATGTGTAGCTATCGAATGATCATTGCTTTTTGTTTGGATATAGGTAATTCTGTAACACGGTAATGTTTCAAGGTAAATGTAACAGAAGTGTGTTTTTTGTTGTTTTGTCAGTTCGTGTTTATTTTCTGTTTTCTTGTAATGCTGAAAAACTCAAAATAGATAGATATAAAAAAAAAAAAAAAAAAAAGAAAGTTGGGACCCTTACAAATCTATTCAAAAACTTCAGATCCAGAACTGGTCTGAATGAATTTTCCTTTCTTTGGGACAATAGATTTGAATAAAACCCAGACCCCATTCCTTTAGTGGAACTGGTACAATCACCCCTGAAAGCTCCAGATCTGAAACACTTCAGAAAAAGCCTGACCTTTCACAGGATTTGTTGGAACATGAGAGAGAAAGAATCTTCTCACAGGAGGTCTTATTCTGAAACCTATTTGAAACCCTTAAGACAATGCTCTGAATCCACTGATTCTTAACAGAATTTGCCCAAATGTTATGAAATAATTTTAATCTGCCCCCCACCAGTTGAATTGGATTGAGGGCCACACCTTCGTGCAGTCTTGGGGTCTGGCTTTAGCTTCTTATAAGACTTGGATGTATTCCAACTTGAAGATGGCTTCCAATTGGAACCAGAGTCCTTGGGAGAAGGAGTGGGTTTCTGTTTTCTATTCTGACGAAAGGAAATAAACAGATTAGAAGCTTTAAATTTGCCCCTAGGCAAAAAAAAAAAAAACCCCTTCCCCCCAGTGATAGTGAAATAGAATCCAACTGAGAACCAAAAAAATTATTACCCTGGAAAGATAGAGATAGTTATCTAGATACCATGTCAGCATTCCATGATTTAAGCCATAAAGCTCTTCTGGCTAGAATAGATAAAGACATAGATTTAACATTAATCTTGATATCAAAAACAGCATCACAAATAAAATGATTAGCATGTTGAAGCAAACTAATAATGCTAGAGAAATCAAAATCTGTTTCCTGATGTGCTAAGATACCCAACCAAAAAGTTGATGCGACCACAACAAAAGCCTTAGAAATGGCAGGCCTGAGAAAAACAGAATTTATGTTTACCTGATAAATTACTTTCTCCAACGGTGTGTCCGGTCCACGGCGTCATCCTTACTTGTGGGATATTCTCCTCCCCAACAGGAAATGGCAAAGAGCCCAGCAAAGCTGGTCACATGATCCCTCCTAGGCTCCGCCTTCCCCAGTCATTCGACCGACGTAAAGGAGGAATATTTGCATAGGAGAAATCATATGATACCGTGGTGACTGTAGTTAAAGAAAATAAATTATCAGACCTGATTAAAAAAACCAGGGCGGGCCGTGGACCGGACACACCCTTGGAGAAAGTAATTTATCAGGTAAACATAAATTATGTTTTCTCCAACAAAGGTGTGTCCGGTCCACGGCGTCATCCTTACTTGTGGGAACCAATACCAAAGCTTTAGGACACGGATGAAGGGAGGGAGCAAATCAGGTCACCTAGATGGAAGGCACCACGGCTTGCAAAACCTTTCTCCCAAAAATAGCCTCAGAAGAAGCAAAAGTATCAAATTTGTAAAATTTAGTAAAAGTGTGCAGTGAAGACCAAGTCGCTGCCTTACATATCTGATCAACAGAAGCCTCGTTCTTGAAGGCCCATGTGGAAGCCACAGCCCTAGTGGAATGAGCTGTGATTCTTTCAGGAGGCTGCCGTCCGGCAGTCTCGTAAGCCAATCTGATGATGCTTTTAAGCCAAAAAGAGAGAGAGGTAGAAGTTGCTTTTTGACCTCTCCTTTTACCAGAATAAACAACAAACAAGGAAGATGTTTGTCTAAAATCCTTTGTAGCATCTAAATAGAATTTTAGAGCACGAACTACATCCAAATTGTGCAACAAACGTTCCTTCTTTGAAACTGGATTCGGACACAAAGAAGGCACGACTATCTCCTGGTTAATGTTTTTGTTAGAAACAACTTTCGGAAGAAAACCAGGTTTAGTACGCAAAACCACCTTATCTGCATGGAACACCAGATAAGGGGGAGAACACTGCAGAGCAGATAATTCTGAAACTCTTCTAGCAGAAGAAATTGCAACCAAAAACAAAACTTTCCAAGATAATAACTTAATATCAACGGAATGTAAGGGTTCAAACGGAACCCCCTGAAGAACTGAAAGAACTAAATTGAGACTCCAAGGAGGAGTCAAAGGTTTGTAAACAGGCTTGATTCTAACCAGAGCCTGAACAAAGGCTTGAACATCTGGCACAGCTGCCAGCTTTTTGTGAAGTAACACAGACAAGGCAGAAATCTGTCCCTTCAAAGAACTTGCAGATAATCCTTTCTCCAAACCTTCTTGAAGAAAGGATAGAATCTTAGGAATTTTTATCTTGTCCCAAGGGAATCCTTTAGATTCACACCAACAGATATATTTTTTCCATATTTTGTGGTAGATTTTTCTAGTTACAGGCTTTCTGGCCTGAACAAGAGTATCAATGACAGAATCTGAGAACCCTCGCTTTGATAAAATCAAGCGTTCAATCTCCAAGCAGTCAGTTGGAGTGAGACCAGATTCGGATGTTCGAACGGACCTTGAACAAGAAGGTCTCGTCTCAAAGGTAGCTTCCATGGTGGAGCCGATGACATATTCACCAGGTCTGCATACCAAGTCCTGCGTGGCCACGCAGGAGCTATCAAGATCACCGATGCCCTCTCCTGATTGATCCTGGCTACCAGCCTGGGGATGAGAGGAAACGGCGGGAATACATAAGCTAGTTTGAAGGTCCAAGGTGCTACTAGTGCATCTACTAGAGCCGCCTTGGGATCCCTGGATCTGGACCCGTAGCAAGGAACCTTGAAGTTCTGACGAGAGGCCATCAGATCCATGTCTGGAATGCCCCACAATTGAGTAATTTGGGCAAAGATTTCCAGATGGAGTTCCCACTCCCCCGGATGAAATGTCTGACGACTCAGAAAATCCGCTTCCCAATTTTCCACTCCTGGGATGTGGATTGCCGACAAGTGGCAGGAGTGAGTCTCCGCCCATTGAATGATTTTGGTCACTTCTTCAATCGCCAGGGAACTCCTTGTTCCCCCCTGATGGTTGATGTACGCAACAGTCGTCATGTTGTCTGATTGAAACCTTATGAATTTGGCCTTTGCTAGCTGAGGCCAAGCCTTGAGAGCATTGAATATCGCTCTCAGTTCCAGAATATTTATCGGGAGAAGAGATTCTTCCCGAGACCAAAGACCCTGAGCTTTCAGGGGTCCCCAGACCGCGCCCCAGCCCACCAGACTGGCGTCGGTCGTGACAATGACCCACTCTGGTCTGCGGAAGCTCATCCCCTGTGACAGGTTGTCCAGGGACAGCCACCAACGGAGTGAATCTCTGGTCCTCTGATCTACTTGTATCATCGGAGACAAGTCTGTATAATCCCCATTCCACTGACTGAGCATGCACAGTTGTAATGGTCTTAGATGAATTCGCGCAAAAGGAACTATGTCCATTGCCGCTACCATCAAACCTATTACTTCCATGCACTGCGCTATGGAAGGAAGAGGAACAGAATGAAGTATTTGACAAGAGTTTAGAAGTTTTGATTTTCTGGCCTCTGTCAGAAAAATCCTCATTTCTAAGGAGTCTATTATTGTTCCCAAGAAGGGAACCCTTGTTGACGGAGATAGAGAACTTTTTTCTACGTTCACTTTCCACCCGTGAGATCTGAGAAAGGCCAGGACAATGTCCGTGTGAGCCTTTGCTTGTGGAAGGGACGACGCTTGAATCAGTATGTCGTCCAAGTAAGGTACTACTGCAATGCCCCTTGGTCTTAGCACCGCTAGAAGGGACCCTAGTACCTTTGTGAAAATTCTTGGAGCAGTGGCTAATCCGAACGGAAGTGCCACAAACTGGTAATGCTTGTCCAGAAATGCGAACCTTAGGAACCGATGATGTTCCTTGTGGATAGGAATATGTAGATACGCATCCTTTAAATCCACCGTGGTCATGAATTGACCTTCCTGGATGGAAGGAAGAATTGTTCGAATGGTTTCCATTTTGAACGATGGAACCTTGAGAAACTTGTTTAGGATCTTGAGATCTAAGATTGGTTTGAATGTTCCCTCTTTTTTGGGAACTACGAACAGATTGGAGTAGAACCCCATCCCTTGTTCTCCTAATGGAACAGGATGAATCACTCCCATTTTTAACAGGTCTTCTACACAATGTAAGAATGCCTGTTTTTTTATGTGGTCTGAAGACAATTGAGACCTGTGGAACCTCCCCCTTGGGGGAAGCCCCTTGAATTCCAGAAGATAACCTTGGGAGACTATTTCTAGCGCCCAAGGATCCAGAACATCTCTTGCCCAAGCCTGAGCGAAGAGAGAGAGTCTGCCCCCCACCAGATCCGGTCCCGGATGGGGGGCCAACATCTCATGCTGTCTTGGTAGCAGTGGCAGGTTTCTTGGCCTGCTTACCTTTGTTCCAGCCTTGCATTGGCCTCCAGGCTGGCTTGGCTTGAGAAGTATTACCCTCTTGCTTAGAGGACGTAGCACTTGGGGCTGGTCCGTTTCTGCGAAAGGGACGAAAATTAGGTTTATTTTTGGCCTTGAAAGACCTATCCTGAGGAAGGGCGTGGCCCTTGCCCCCAGTGATATCAGAAATAATCTCTTTCAAGTCAGGGCCAAACAGCGTTTTCCCCTTGAAAGGAATGTTAAGCAATTTGTTCTTGGAAGACGCATCCGCTGACCAAGATTTTAGCCAAAGCGCTCTGCGCGCCAAAATAGCAAACCCAGAATTTTTCGCCGCTAATCTAGCCAATTGCAAAGTGGCGTCTAGGGTGAAAGAGTTAGCCAATTTGAGAGCATGAATTCTGTCCAAAATCTCCTCATAAGAAGAATCTTTATTGAGCGCCTTTTCTAGTTCATCGAACCAGAAACACGCTGCTGTAGTGACAGGAACAATGCATGAAATTGGTTGTAGAAGGTAACCTTGCTGAACAAACATCTTTTTAAGCAAACCCTCTAATTTTTTTATCCATAGGATCTTTGAAAGCACAACTATCTTCTATGGGTATAGTGGTGCGTTTGTTTAGAGTAGAAACCGCCCCCTCGACCTTGGGGACTGTCTGCCATAAGTCCTTTCTGGGGTCGACCATAGGAAACAATTTCTTAAATATAGGGGGAGGGACGAAAGGTATGCCGGGCCTTTCCCATTCTTTGTTTACAATGTCCGCCACCCGCTTGGGTATAGGAAAAGCTTCGGGGGGCCCCGGGACCTCTAGGAACTTGTCCATTTTACATAATTTCTCTGGAATGACCAAATTCTCACAATCATCCAGAGTAGATAACACCTCCTTAAGCAGGGCGCGGAGATGTTCCAATTTAAATTTGAATGTAATCACATCAGGTTCAGCTTGTTGAGAAATTTTCCCTGAATCTGAAATTTCTCCCTCAGACAAAACCTCCCTGGCCCCCTCAGACTGGTGTAGGGGCACTTCAGAACCAATATCATCAGCGTCCTCATGCTCTTCAGTATTGTCTAAAACAGAGCAGTCGCGCTTTCGCTGATAAGTGGGCATTTTGGCTAAAATGTTTTTTATAGAATTATCCATTACAGCCGTTAATTGTTGCATAGTAAGGAGTATTGGCGCACTAGATGTACTAGGGGCCTCCTGTGTGGGCAAGACTGGTGTAGACGAAGGAGGGGATGATGCAGTACCATGCTTACTCCCCTCACTTGAGGAATCATCTTGGGCATCATTTTCTCTAAATTTTGTGTCACATAAATCACATCTATTTAAATGAGAAGGAACCTTGGCTTCCCCACATACAGAACACAGTCTATCTGGTAGTTCAGACATGTTAAACAGGCATAAACTTGATAACAAAGTACAAAAAACGTTTTAAAATGAAACCGTTACTGTCACTTTAAATTTTAAACTGAACACACTTTATTACTGCAAATGTGAAAAAGTATGAAGGAATTGCTCAAAATTCACCAAAATTTCACCACAGTGTCTTAAAGCCTTAAAAGTATTGCACACCAAATTTGAAAGCTTTAACTCTTAAAATAACGGAACCGGAGCCGTTTTTATATTTAACCCCTTTACAGTCCCTGGTATCTGCTTTGCTGAGACCCAACCAAGCCCAAAGGGGAATACGATACCAAATGACGCCTTCAGAAAGTCTTTTCTATGTATCAGAGCTCCTCACACATGCATCTGCATGTCATGCTTCCCAAAAACAAGTGCGCAATAGAGGCGCGAAAATGAGGCTCTGCCTATGATTAGGGAAAGCCCCTAGAGAATAAGGTGTCCAATACAGTGCCTGCCGGTTATTTTACATAATTCCCAAGAATAAAATAATTCCTCAAAGCTATGAAGTATAAAATATGCTTATATCTCAATCGTTTTAGCCCAGAAAATGTCTACAGTCTTAAAAGCCCTTGTGAAGCCCTTTTTTTCTTATGTAATAAAAATGGCTTACCGGATCCCATAGGGAAAATGACAGCTTCCAGCATTACATCGTCTTGTTAGAAATGTCATACCTCAAGCAGCAAAAGTCTGCTCACTGTTTCCCCCAACTGAAGTTAATTCCTCTCAACAGTCCTGTGTGGAAACAGCCATCGATTTTAGTAACGGTTGCTAAAATCATTTTCCTCTTACAAACAGAAATCTTCATCTCTTTCCTGTTTCAGAGTAAATAGTACATACCAGCACTATTTTAAAATAACAAACTCTTGATTGAAGAATAAAAACTACAGTTAAACACCAAAAAACTCTAAGCCATCTCCGTGGAGATGTTGCCTGTACAACGGCAAAGAGAATGACTGGGGAAGGCGGAGCCTAGGAGGGATCATGTGACCAGCTTTGCTGGGCTCTTTGCCATTTCCTGTTGGGGAGGAGAATATCCCACAAGTAAGGATGACGCCGTGGACCGGACACACCTATGTTGGAGAAATAGCCAGAATGTAAATACGCTTTCCTTAGATAAGATTCAATCCTATCTTAAGGACCCTTAAAAGTAGTACTATCTTCCATAGGAATAGTAGTATGTTTGGCAAGAGTAGAAATCGCCCCATCAACCTTAGGGACTATTCCCCAAAACTCCAAATTAGCCACTGGTAAAGGATATAACTTCTTAAACCTAGGGGGATGATTAAAAGAAGCACAAGGCTTAAAGCATTCCTTAGCAATCACATCAGAAACCGCATCGGTAACAGGAAAAACCTCAGGAGTAATCACAGGAGGTTTAAAAACATAATTTATGTAAGAACTTACCTGATAAATTCATTTCTTTCATATTAACAAGAGTCCATGAGCTAGTGACGTATGGGATATACATTCCTACCAGGAGGGGCAAAGTTTCCCAAACCTTAAAATGCCTATAAATACACCCCTCACCACACCCACAAATCAGTTTAACGAATAGCCAAGAAGTGGGGTGATAAGAAAAAGTGCGAAGCATATAAAATAAGGAATTGGAATAATTGTGCTTTATACAAAAAAATCATAACCACCACAAAAAAGGGTGGGCCTCATGGACTCTTGTTAATATGAAAGAAATGAATTTATCAGGTAAGTTCTTACATAAATTATGTTTTCTTTCATGTAATTAACAAGAGTCCATGAGCTAGTGACGTATGGGATAATGACTACCCAAGATGTGGATCTTTCCACACAAGAGTCACTAGAGAGGGAGGGATAAAATAAAGACAGCCAATTCCTGCTGAAAATAATCCACACCCAAAATAAAGTTTAACAAAAAACATAAGCAGAAGATTCAAACTGAAACCGCTGCCTGAAGAACTTTTCTACCAAAAACTGCTTCAGAAGAAGAAAATACATCAAAATGGTAGAATTTAGTAAAAGTATGCAAAGAGGACCAAGTTGCTGCTTTGCAGATCTGGTCAACCGAAGCTTCATTCCTAAACGCCCAGGAAGTAGATACTGACCTAGTAGAATGAGCTGTAATTCTCTGAGGCGGAATTTTACCCGACTCAACATAGGCAAGATGAATTAAAGATTTCAACCAAGATGCCAAAGAAATGGCAGAAGCTTTCTGGCCTTTTCTAGAACCGGAAAAGATAACAAATAGACTAGAAGTCTTACGGAAAGATTTCGTAGCTTCAACATAATATTTCAAAGCTCTAACAACATCCAAAGAATGCAATGATTTCTCCTTAGAATTCTTAGGATTAGGACATAATGAAGGAACCACAATTTCTCTACTAATGTTGTTGGAATTCACAACTTTAGGTAAAAATTCAAAAGAAGTTCGCAACACCGCCTTATCCTGATGAAAAATCAGAAAAGGAGACTCACACGAAAGAGCAGATAATTCAGAAACTCTTCTAGCAGAAGAGATGGCCAAAAGGAACAAAACTTTCCAAGAAAGTAATTTAATGTCCAATGAATGCATAGGTTCAAACGGAGGAGCTTGAAGAGCTCCCAGAACCAAATTCAAACTCCAAGGAGGAGAAATTGACTTAATGACAGGTTTTATACGTACCAAAGCTTGTACAAAACAATGAATATCAGGAAGAATAGCAATCTTTCTGTGAAAAAGAACAGAAAGAGCAGAGATTTGTCCTTTCAAAGAACTTGCGGACAAACCCTTATCCAAACCATCCTGAAGAAATTGTAAAATTCTCGGTATTCTAAAAGAATGCCAAGAAAAATGATGAGAAAGACACCATGAAATATAAGTCTTCCAGACTCTATAATATATCTCTCGAGATACAGATTTACGAGCCTGTAACATAGTATTAATCACGGAGTCAGAGAAACCTCTATGACCAAGAATCAAGCGTTCAATCTCCATACCTTTAAATTTAAGGATTTCAGATCCGGATGGAAAAAAGGACCTTGTGACAGAAGGTCTGGTCTTAACGGAAGAGTCCATGGCTGGCAAGATGCCATCCGGACAAGATCCGCATACCAAAACCTGTGAGGCCATGCCGGAGCTATTAGCAGAACAAACGAGCATTCCCTCAGAATCTTGGAGATTACTCTTGGAAGAAGAACTAGAGGCGGAAAGATATAGGCAGGATGATACTTCCAAGGAAGTGATAATGCATCCACTGCCTCCGCCTGAGGATCCCGGGATCTGGACAGATACCTGGGAAGTTTCTTGTTTAGATGAGAGGCCATCAGATCTATCTCTGGGAGCCCCCACAATTGAACAATCTGAAGAAATACCTCTGGGTGAAGAGACCATTCGCCCGGATGCAACGTTTGGCGACTGAGATAATCCGCTTCCCAATTGTCTACACCTGGGATATGAACCGCAGAGATTAGACAGGAGCTGGATTCCGCCCAAACCAAAATTCGAGATACTTCTTTCATAGCCAGAGGACTGTGAGTCCCTCCTTGATGATTGATGTATGCCACAGTTGTGACATTGTCTGTCTGAAAACAAATGAACGATTCTCTCTTCAGAAGAGGCCAAAACTGAAGAGCTCTGAAAATTGCACGGAGTTCCAAAATATTGATTGGTAATCTCACCTCCTGAGATTCCCAAACTCCTTGTGCCGTCAGAGATCCCCACACAGCTCCCCAACCTGTGAGACTTGCATCTGTTGAAATTACAGTCCAGGTCGGAAGAACAAAAGAAGCCCCCTGAATTAAACGATGGTGATTTGTCCACCACGTTAGAGAGTGTCGAACAATCGGTTTTAAAGATATTAATTGAGATATCTTCGTGTAATCCCTGCACCATTGGTTCAGCATACAGAGCTGAAGAGGTCGCATGTGAAAACGAGCAAAGGGGATCGCGTCCGATGCAGCAGTCATAAGACCTAGAATTTCCATGCATAAGGCTACCGAAGGGAATGATTGTGACTGAAGGTTTCGACAAGCTGTAATCAATTTTAGACGTCTCTTGTCTGTTAAAGACAGAGTCATGGACACTGAATCTATCTGGAAACCCAGAAAGGTTACCCTTGTTTGAGGAATCAAAGAACTTTTTGGTAAATTGATCCTCCAACCATGATCTTGAAGAAACAACACAAGTCGATTCGTATGAGACTCTGCTAAATGTAAAGACGGAGCAAGTACCAAGATATCGTCCAAATAAGGAAATACCACAATACCCTGTTCTCTGATTACAGACAGAAGGGCACCGAGAATCTTTGTGAAAATTCTTGGAGCTGTAGCAAGGCCAAACGGTAGAGCCACAAATTGGTAATGCTTGTCTAGAAAAGAGAATCTCAGGAACTGATAATGAACTGGATGAATCGGAATATGCAGATATGCATCCTGTAAATCTATTGTGGACATATAATTCCCTTGCTGAACAAAAGGCAATATAGTCCTTACAGTTACCATCTTGAACGTTGGTATCCTTACATAACGATTCAATAATTTTAGATCCAGAACTGGTCTGAAGGAATTCTCCTTCTTTGGTACAATGAAGAGATTTGAATAAAACCCCATCCCCTGTTCCGGAACTGGAACTGGCATAATTACTCCAGCCAACTCTAGATCTGAAACACAATTCAGAAATGCTTGAGCTTTCACTGGATTTACTGGGACATGGGAAAGAAAAAATCTCTTTGCAGGAGGTCTCATCTTGAAACCAATTCTGTACCCTTCTGAAACAATGTTCTGAATCCAAAGATTGTGAACAGATTTGATCCAAATTTCTTTGAAAAAACGTAACCTGCCCCCTACCAGCTGAACTGGAATGAGGGCCGTACCTTCATGTGAACTTAGAAGCAGGCTTTGCCTTTCTAGCAGGCTTGGATTTATTCCAGACTGGAGATGGTTTCCAAACTGAAACTGCTCCTGAGGACGAAGGATCAGGCTTTTGTTCTTTGTTGAAACGAAAGGAACGAAAACGATTGTTAGCCCTGTTTTTACCTTTAGATTTTTTATCCTGTGGTAAAAAAGTTCCTTTCCCACCAGTAACAGTTGAAATAATAGAATCCAACTGAGAACCAAATAATTTGTTTCCCTGGAAAGAAATGGAAAGTAGAGTTGATTTAGAAGCCATATCAGCATTCCAAGTCTTAAGCCATAAAGCTCTTCTGGCTAAGATAGCCAGAGACATAAATCTAACATCAACTCTAATAATATCAAAAATGGCATCACAGATGAAATTATTAGCATGCTGGAGAAGAATAATAATATCATGAGAATCACGATTTGTTACTTGTTGCGCTAGAGTTTCCAACCAAAAAGTTGAAGCTGCAGCAACATCAGCCAATGATATAGCAGGTCTAAGAAGATTACCTGAACATAGATAAGCTTTTCTTAGAAAAGATTCAATTTTTCTATCTAAAGGATCCTTAAACGAGGTACCATCTGACGTAGGAATGGTAGTACGTTTAGCAAGGGTAGAAATAGCCCCATCAACTTTAGGGATTTTGTCCCAAAATTCTAACCTGTCAGGCGGAACAGGATATAATTGCTTAAAACGTTTAGAAGGAGTAAATGAATTACCCAATTTATCCCATTCCTTAGCAATTACTGCAGAAATAGCATTAGGAACAGGAAAGACTTCTGGAATAACCGCAGGAGCTTTAAAAACCTTATCCAAACGTATAGAATTAGTATCAAGAGGACTAGAATCCTCTATTTCTAAAGCAATTAGTACTTCTTTAAGTAAAGAGCGAATAAATTCCATCTTAAATAAATATGAAGATTTATCAGCATCAATCTCTGAGACAGAATCCTCTGAACTAGAAGAGTCCAAAGAATCAGAATGATGGTGTTCATTTAAAAATTCATCTGTAGAGAGAGAAGATTTAAAAGACTTTTTACGTTTACTAGAAGGAGAAATAACAGACAAAGCCTTCTTTATGGATTCAGAAACAAAATCTCTTATGTTATCAGGAACATTCTGCACCTTAGATGTTGAGGGAACTGCAACAGGCAATGGTACATCACTAAAGGAAATATTATCTGCTTTAACAAGTTTGTCATGACAATTAATACAAACAACAGCTGGAGAAATAGCTACCAAAAGTTTACAGCAGATACACTTAGCTTTGGTAGATCCAGCAGGCAGTGGTTTTCCTGTAGTATCTTCTGGCTCAGATGCAACGTGAGACATCTTGCAATATGTAAGAGAAAAAACAACATATAAAGCAAAATAAATCAAATTCCTTATAAGACAGTTTCAGGAATGGGAAAAAAATGCCAAACATCAAGCTTCTAGCAACCAGAAGCAAATGAAAAATGAGACTGAAATAATGTGGAGACAAAAGCGACGCCCATATTTTTTGGCGCCAAATAAGACGCCCACATTATTTGGCGCCTAAATGCTTTTGGCGCCAAAAATGACGCCACATCCGGAACGCCGACATTTTTGGCGCAAAATAACGTCAAAAAATGACGCAACTTCCGGCGACACGTATGACGCCGGAAACGGAAATGAATTTTTGCGCCAAAAAAATCCGCGCCAAAAATGACGCAATAAAATGAAGCATTTTCAGCCCCCGCGAGCCTAACAGCCCACAGGGAAAAAAGTCAAATTTTTGAGGTAAGACAAAATATGATAATTTAAAGCATAATCCCAAATATGAAACTGACTGTCTGGAAATAAGGAAAGTTGAACATTCTGAGTCAAGGCAAATAAATGTTTGAATACATATATTTAGAACTTTATAAATAAAGTGCCCAACCATAGCTTAGAGTGTCACAGAAAATAAGACTTACTTACCCCAGGACACTCATCTACATGTTTGTAGAAAGCCAAACCAGTACTGAAACGAGAATCAGTAGAGGAAATGGTAAATATAAGAGTATATCGTCGATCTGAAAAGGGAGGTAAGAGATGAATCTCTACGACCGATAACAGAGAACCTTATGAAATAGACCCCGTAGAAGGAGATCACTGCATTCAATAGGCAATACTCTCCTCACATCCCTCTGACATTCACTGCACGCTGAGAGGAAAACCGGGCTCCAACTTGCTGCGGAGCGCATATCAACGTAGAATCTAGCACAAACTTACTTCACCACCTCCCTTGGAGGCAAAGTTTGTAAAACTGATTTGTGGGTGTGGTGAGGGGTGTATTTATAGGCATTTTAAGGTTTGGGAAACTTTGCCCCTCCTGGTAGGAATGTATATCCCATACGTCACTAGCTCATGGACTCTTGTTAATTACATGAAAGAAAACAGAATTTAAACGTTTACAGGTTTTGTTATCAAGAGGATCAGACTCCAATACCCAAAGTAACCAATACTTCTTTCAACAAAAAACGAATATATTCAATCTTAAAAATATAAGATTAATCAATTTCAATGTCCGAAGTAGGATCTTGTGAACCAGAAAGATCTTCAGAGGAGGATATTTCAGTATGTTGTCAGTCATCACAAATGTCAGTTTTATTAGAAGTTTTAAAAGACCTTTAACGTTGATTAGAAGGTGGAATAGCAGACATAGCTTTCTGTATTGCATCAGAAATATAATTTCTTTCATGTAATTGGCAAGAGTCCATGAGCTAGTGACATATGGGATATACATTCCTACCAGGAGGGGCAAAGTTTCCCAAACCTCAAAATGCCTATAAATACACCCCCCCCCACACACACAATTCAGTTTTACAAACTTTGCCTCCTATGGAGGTGGTGAAGTAAGTTTGTGCTAGATTTCTACGTTGATATGCGCTTCTCAGCATGCTGAACCCGGTTCCTCTCAGAGTGCAGTGAATGACAGAGGGATGTGAAGGGAGTATTACCTATTGAATGCAATGGTCATCCTAACGGGGATCTATTTCATAGGTTCTCTGTTATCTGTCGTAGAGATTCATCTCCTACCTCCCTTTTCAGATCGACAATACTCTCTTATATACCATTACCTCTACTGATTCTCGTTTCAGTACTGGTTTGGCTATCTACTATATGTAGATGAGTGTCTTTGGTAAGTATGTTTTCTTTATCTTATGACACTCAGCTATGGTTTGGCACTTTATATGTAAAGTTCTAAATATATGCATGATTCAGGTTAATCAGTATATTTCCTTCTTACAGACTGTCAGTTTCATTTTGGGACCTGATGTTGCGCTAAAGTTTCCAACCAAAAAGTTGAAGACGCAGCAACAAGTACCAGATCCTAACGTGTAGAGCATTGTTAAGCTAATTCAACATGCTAATAATTTCATTTGTGGTGCCATTTTTATATCATTAGAATTGATGTCAGGTATATGTCTTTAGCTATTTTAGCTAGAAGAGCTTTATGGCTTAAATCTTGGAATACGGATATGACTTAAGTCAACATTGCTATCTCTTTCTTTCCAAGGTAATACATTATTTGGCTCTCATTTGGATTCTATTTCAACTGTCACTGGGGGGGAAGGGAGCCTTCTTGCCTCAGGATAAAAAATCTAAGGGTAAATTTAGGGCTGCTAACCGTTATCGTTCCTTTCGTCAGAATAAGGAAGAGAAAACAGAATTTATGCTTACCTGATAAATTACTTTCTCCAACGGTGTGTCCGGTCCACGGTGTCATCCTTACTTGTGGGATATTCTCTTCCCCAACAGGAAATGGCAAAGAGCCCAGCAAAGCTGGTCACATGATCCCTCCTAGGCTCCGCCTACCCCAGTCATTCGACCGACGGACAGGAGGAAATATGCATAGGAGAAACCATATGATACCGTGGTGACTGTAGTTAGAGAAAATAATTAATCAGACCTGATTAAAAAAACCAGGGCGGGCCGTGGACCGGACACACCGTTGGAGAAAGTAATTTATCAGGTAAGCATAAATTCTGTTTTCTCCAACATAGGTGTGTCCGGTCCACGGCGTCATCCTTACTTGTGGGAACCAATACCAAAGCTTTAGGACACGGATGAAGGGAGGGAGCAAATCAGGTCACCTAAACGGAAGGCACCACAGCTTGCAAAACCTTTCTCCCAAAAATAGCCTCCGAAGAAGCAAAAGTATCAAATTTGTAAAATTTGGCAAAAGTGTGCAGAGAAGACCAAGTCGCTGCCTTACATATCTGGTCAACAGAAGCCTCGTTCTTGAAGGCCCATGTGGAAGCCACAGCCCTAGTGGAGTGAGCTGTGATTCTTTCAGGAGGCTGCCGTCCGGCAGTCTCATAAGCCAATCGGATAATGCTTTTAAGCCAAAAGGAAAGAGGTAGAAGTTGCTTTTTGACCTCTCCTTTTACCAGAATAAACAACAAACAAAGATGTTTGTCTGAAATCTTTAGTAGCCTCTAAATAGAATTTTAGAGCACGGACTACGTCCAAATTGTGTAACAAACGTTCCTTCTTTGAAACTGGATTCGGACACAAAGAAGGTACAACTATCTCTTGGTTAATATTTTTGTTGGAAACAACTTTCGGAAGAAAACCAGGCTTAGTACGCAAAACCACCTTATCTGCATGGAACACCAGATAGGGCAGAGAACACTGCAGAGCAGATAACTCTGAAACTCTTCTAGCAGAAGAAATTGCAACCAAAAACAAAACTTTCCAAGATAAAAACTTAATATCTACGGAATGTAAGGGTTCAAACGGAACCCCTTGAAGAACTGAAAGAACTAGATTTAGACTCCAGGGAGGAGTCAAAGGTCTGTAAACAGGCTTGATCCTAACCAGAGCCTGAACAAATGCTTGAACATCTGGCACAGCTGCCAGCCTTTTGTGAAGTAAAACAGATAAAGCAGAGATCTGTCCCTTCAGAGAACTTGCAGATAATCCTTTCTCCAAACCTTCTTGTAGAAAGGATAGAATCTTAGGAATTTTTATCTTGTTCCATGGAAATCCTTTAGATTCACACCAACAGATATATTTTTTCCATATTTTATGGTACATTTTTCTAGTTACAGGCTTTCTAGCCTGAATCAGAGTATCTATTACAGAATCTGAAAACCCACGCTTTGATAAAATCAAGCGTTCAATCTCCAAGCCGTCAGTTGGAGGGAAACCAGATTCGGATGTTCGAATGGACCTTGAACAAGAAGGTCCTGTCTCAAAAGGTAGCTTCCATGGTGGAGCCGATGACATATTCACCAGGTTTGCATACCAAGTCCTGCGTGGCCACGCAGGAGCTATCAAGATCACCGAAGCCCTCTCCTGATTGATCCTGGCTACCAGCCTGGGAATGAGAGGAAACGGTGGGAATACATAAGCTAGGTTGAAGGTCCAAGGTGCTACTAGTGCATCTACTAGAGTCGCCTTGGGATCCCTGGATCTGGACCCGTAGCAAGGAACCTTGAAGTTCTGACGAGACGCCATCAGATCCATGTCTGGAATGCCCCATAATTGAGTTATTTGGGCAAAGATTTCCGGATGGAATGTCTGACAACTCAGAAAATCCGCTTCCCAATTTTCCACTCCTGGGATGTGGATTGCAGACAAGTGGCAGGAGTGATCCTCCGCCCATTGAATTATTTTGGTCACTTCTTCCATCGCCAGGGAACTCCTTGTTCCCCCCTGATGATTGATATATGCAACAGTCATGTTGTCTGATTGAAACCTTATGAATTTGGCCTTTGCTAGTTGAGGCCAAGCTTTGAGAGCATTGAATATCGCTCTCAGTTCCAGAATGTTTATCGGGAGAAGAGATTCTTCCCGAGACCATAGACCCTGAGCTTTCAGGGGTTCCCAGACCGCGCCCCAGCCCACCAGACTGGCGTCGGTCGTGACAATGACCCACTCTGGTCTGCGGAAGCTAATTCCCTGTGACAGATTGTCCAGGATCAGCCACCAACGGAGTGAATCTCTGGTCTTTTGATCTACTTGAATCGTCGGAGACAAGTCTGTATAATCCCCATTCCACTGTTTGAGCATGCACAGTTGTAATGGTCTTAGATGAATTCGTGCAAAAGGAACTATGTCCATTGCTGCAACCATCAATCCTATTACTTCCATGCACTGCGCTATGGAAGGACGAAGAACAGAATGAAGTACTTGACAAGAGCTTAGAATTTTTGATTTTCAGACCTCTGTCAGAAAAATCCTCATTTCTAAGGAATCTATTATTGTTCCCAAGAAGGGAACTCTTGTTGACGGGGACAGAGAACTTTTTTCTTTGTTCACTTTCCATCCGTGAGATCTGAGAAAGGCTAGGACGATGTCCGTATGAGCCTTTGCTTTTGACAGAGACGACGCTTGAATCAGGATGTCGTCCAAGTAAGGTACTACTGCAATGCCCCTTGGTCTTAGAACCGCTAGAAGGGACCCTAGTACCTTTGTGAAAATTCTCGGAGCAGTGGCTAATCCGAATGGAAGTGCCACAAACTGGTAATGCTTGTCCAGAAAAGCGAACCTTAGGAACTGATGATGTTCCTTGTGGATAGGAATATGTAGGTACGCATCCTTTAAATCCACCGTGGTCATAAATTGACCTTCCTGGATGGTGGGAAGGATCGTTCGAATGGTTTCCATTTTGAACGATGGAACCCTGAGAAATTTGTTTAGGATCTTGAGATCTAAAATTGGTCTGAATGTTCCCTCTTTTTTGGGAACTATGAACAGGTTGGAATAAAACCCCATCCCTTGTTCTCTTATTGGAACTGGATGAATTACTCCCATCTTTAACAGGTCTTCTACACAATGTAAGAATGCCTGTCTTTATTTGGTTTGAAGATAATTGAGACCTGTGGAACCTTCCCCTTGGGGGTAGTTTCTTGAATTCCAGGAGATAACCTTGAGAAACTATTTCTAGTGCCCAAGGATACTGAACATCTCTTGCCCAAGCCTGAGCAAAGAGAGAAAGTCTGCCCCCCACCAGATCCGGTCCCGGATCGGGGGCCATCCCTTCATGCTGTTTTGGTAGCAGTGGCAGGCTTCTTGGCCTGCTTACCCTTGTTCCAGCCTTGCATCGGTCTCCAGGCTGGTTTGGGTTGTGAAGTATTACCCTCTTGCTTAGAGGATGTAGAATTAGAGGCTGGTCCGTTTCTGCGAAAGAGACGAAAATTAGGCTTATTTTTAGCCTTAAAAGACCTATCCTGAGGGAGGGCGTGGCCCTTTCCCCCGGTGATGTCTGAAATAATCTCTTTCAAATCAGGTCCAAACAGTGTTTTACCCTTGAAAGGGATGTTAAGCAATTTTGTCTTGGAAGACACATCCGCTGACCAAGACCTTAGCCAAAGCGCTCTGCGCGCCACGATAGCAAACCCTGAATTTTTCGCCGCTAATCTAGCTAATTGCAAAGCGGCATCTAAAATAAAAGAGTTAGCCAATTTAAGTGCTTGAACTCTGTCCATAACCTCCTCATACGAAGATTCTTTATTGAGCGACTTTTCTAGTTCCTCGAACCAGAAACACGCTGCCGTAGTGACAGGAACAATGCATGAAATTGGTTGTAGAAGGTAACCTTGCTGAACAAACATCTTTTTAAGCAAACCCTCTAATTTTTTATCCATAGGATCTTTGAAAGCACAACTATCTTCTATAGGAATAGTAGTGCGTTTGTTTAGAGTAGAAACCGCCCCCTCGACCTTGGGGACTGTCTGCCATAAGTCCTTTCTGGGGTCGACTATAGGAAATAATTTCTTAAATATAGGGGGAGGAACAAAAGGTATGCCGGGCCTTTCCCACTCCTTATTTACTATGTCCGCCACCCGCTTGGGTATAGGAAAAGCGTCGGGGGGCACCGGAACCTCTAGGAACTTGTCCATCTTACATAATTTCTCTGGAATGACCAAATTGTCACAATCATCCAGAGTAGATAATACCTCCTTAAGCAGTGCGCGGAGATGTTCTAATTTAAATTTAAATGTTACAACATCAGGTTCAGCTTGTTGAGAAATTTTTCCTGAATCTGAAATTTCTCCCTCAGACAAACCCTCCCTCCTGGCCTCTTCAGATTGTTGTGAGGGTATGTCAGAACAGTTATCATCAGCGTCCTCTTGCTCTTCAGTGTTTAAAACAGAGCAATCGCGCTTTCTCTGATAAGTAGGCATTTTGGATAAAATGTTTTCAATAGAATTATCCATTACAGCCGTTAATTGTTGCATGGTAATAAGTATTGGCGCACTAGATGTACTAGGGGCCTCTTGTGTGGGCAAAACTGGTGTAGACACAGAAGGGGATGATGTAGTATCATGCTTACTCCCCTCATTTGAGGAATCATCTTGGGCAATATCATTATCTGTGGCATCATTGTCCCTACTTTGTTTGGACACTATGGCACAATTATCACATAAATTTAAATGGGGAGAAACCTTGGTTTTCATACATATAGAACATAGCTTATCTGATGGTACAGACATGTTAAACAGGCTTAAACTTGTCAACAAAGCACAAAAAACCTTTTAAAATAAAACCGTTACTGTCACTTTAAATTTCAAACTGAACACACTTTATTACTGAATATGTGAAAAAGTATGAAGGAATTGTTCAAAATTCACCAAAATTTCACCACAGTGTCTTAAAGCCTTAAAAGTATTGCACACCAAATTTGAAAGCTTTAACCCTTAAAATAACGGAACCGGAGCCGTTTTTACATTTAACCCCTATACAGTCCCAGCTATCTGCTTTGCTGAGACCCAACCAAGCCCAGAGGGGAATACGATACCAAATGACGCCTTCTATAAGCTTTTTCAGTGGTTCTTAGCTCCTCACACATGCATCTGCATGCCTTGCTCTCCAAAAACAACTGCGCATTAGCGGGGCAAAAATGAGGCTCTGCCTATAACTAGAAAGGCCCCCATCTGAAAAAGGTGTCCAATACAGTGCCTGCCGTTTTTCTAAACAATCCCCAAGATTATAATAACTATTAAGAGTTATAATCTGCAAAATATGCTTAGCAAAGTAATCGTTTTAGCCCAGAAAAATGTCTACCAGTTTAAGCCCTTATGAAGCCCTTTATTCTTTTACTTAATCTAAGAAAATGGCTTACCGGTCCCCATAAGGGGAAATGACAGCCTTCCAGCATTACATAGTCTTGTTAGAAATGTGGCCAGTCATACCTCAAGCAGAAAAGTCTGCCAACTGTTTCCCCCAACTGAAGTTACTTCATCTCAACAGTCCTGTGTGGAAACGGCAATCGATTTTAGTAACGTTTGCTAAAATCATCTTCCTCTTACAAACAGAAATCTTCATCTCTTTTCTGTTTCAGAGTAAATAGTACATACCAGCACTATTTTAAAATAACAAACACTTGATTGAAGAATAAAAACTACATTTAAACACCAAAAAACTCTTAACCATCTCCGTGGAGATGTTGCCTGTGCAACGGCAAAGAGAATGACTGGGGTAGGCGGAGCCTAGGAGGGATCATGTGACCAGCTCTGCTGGGCTCTTTGCCATTTCCTGTTGGGGAAGAGAATATCCCACAAGTAAGGATGACGCCGTGGACCGGACACACCTGTTGGAGAAACCTGACCCTTCCCCTAAAGGAACGGTTTCCAATTGGAAGCCTTCTCCAGTCTGGAATAAATCCAAGCCTTTTAGAAAATCAAAATCAGCCCCCAAGTACGCATGAAGGTGCGGCCCTCATTCCAGCGCAGCTGGTAGGGCGCAGACTAACATTTTTCAAAGATGTGTGGATCAATTCAATCCAAAATCATTGGATCCAGAACATTGTTTCTCAAGGGTACAGAATAGGTTTCAAGGTAAGACCGCCTGTGAGAAGTTTCTCTCTCTTACGCATTCCAGTGAACCCAGTAAAGGCGGAGGCATTACTGAAGTGTGTTTCAGACCTGGAGTTATCCGTGGTAATTGTGCAAGTTCCCTTTTTGGAACGGGGTCTAGGGTTTTATTCAAATCTTTTCATTGTTCCAAAGAAAGAATTCTTTCAGACCAGTTCTGGATCTAAAAATTTTGAATAGTTAAGTAAGAATACCAACATTCAAAATGGTGACTATAAGGACTATTCTGCCTTTTGTTCAGCAAGGGCATTATATGTCCACAATCTACTTACAGGATGCATATCTTCATATTCCGATTCATCCAGATCACTATCAGTTCCTGAGATTCTCTTTTCTAGACAAGCATTACCAATTTGTTGCTCTTCATTTTGGCCTAGCAACAGCTCCAAGGATCTTTTCAAAGGTTCTCAGTGCCCTACTCTCTAATTAAAGAGCGGGGTATTGCGGCGTTTCCTTATTTGGATGATATCTTGGTACTAGCTCAGTCTTTACATTCTGCAGAATCTCACACAAATCAACTAGTGTTGTTTCTTCAAAGACATGGTTGGAGGATCAATTTACCAAAAGGTTATTTGATTCCTCAGACAAGGGTAACCTTTTTATGATTCCAAATAGATTCAGTATCCATGACTTTGTCTCTAACAGACAAAAGACATCTGAAATTGGTTTCAGCTTGTCGGAACCTTCAGTCTCAGTCATTCCCTTCAGTAGCTATGTGCATGGAGGTTTTAGGTCTCATGACTGCAGCATCGGACGCGATCCCCATTTCTCGTTTTCACATGAGACCTCTTCAGCTTTGTATGCTGAGCCAATGGTGCAGGGATTATACAAAGACATCACAATTAATATCCTTAAATCCCAATGTTCGACTATCTCTGACTTGATGGTTAGATCACCATTGTTTAGTTCAGGGGGCCTCTTTTGTTCGTCCAACCTGGACTGTGATTACAACAGATGCAAGTCTTTCAGGTTGGGGATCTGTCTGGGGATCTCTGACAGCGCAGGGGGTATGGAAATCTCAAGAGGCAATATTACCAATCAATATTTTGGAACTCTGTGCGATTTTCAGAGCTCTTCAGTTTTGGCCTTTCCTGAAGAGAACCGTTTGTTTTTAGACAGACAGTGTCTCAACCATGGCGTATGTAAATCATCAAGGTGGGACTCAGTCCTCAAGCTATGAAAGAAGTATCTCGGATACTTGCATGGGCGGAATCCAGCTCCTGTCTAATCTCTGCGGTCCATATCCCAGGTATAGACAATTGGGAAGCGGATTATCCCAGTCGCCAGACTTTATATCCGGGAGAATAATCTCTTCACCCAGATGTGTTTCTACAGATTGTTCAGTTGTGGGGGCTTCCAGAAAGAAATCTGATGATTTCTCATCTAAACAGAAAACTTCCCAGGTATCTGTCCAGGGATCCTCAGGCGGAAGCAGTGGATGCGTTGTTACTTCCTTGGAATTATCAACCTGCTTATGTCTTTCCGCCTCTAGTTCTACTTCCAAGAGTGATTTCCAAAATCATAATGGAATGTTAATTTGTACTGCTGGTGGCTCCAGCATGGCCACACAGGTTTTGGTATGCGGATCTTGTTCAGATGTCCAGTTGCCAACCTTGGCCACTTCCGTTAAGGCCAGACCTTTTATTTCAAGGTCCATTTTCCATCAGGATCTCAAATCATTAAATTTGAAGGTATGGAGATATAACGCCTAGTGCTTAGTCATAGAGGTTTCTCTGACTCAGTGATTAATACTATGTTGCAGGCTCGCAAATCTGTGTCTAGAAAGATTACAGAGTTTGGAAGACTTACATTTCATGGTGTTCTTCTCATAAATTCTCTTGGCATTCTTTTAGAATTCCTAGAATTTTACAGTTTCTTCAGGATGGTTTGGATAAGGATTTGCCTGCAAGTTCTTTGAAAGGACAAATCTCTGCTCTCTGTTCTGTTTCACAAAAAATTGCTAATGTTCCTGATATTCATTGTTTTGTACAGGCTTTGGTTTGTATCAAGCCCGTCATTAAGCCAATTTCTCCTCCTTTGAGTCTTAATTTGGTTTTGAGGGCTTTACAGGCTCCTCCATTTGAGCCTATGCATTCTTTGGAAATTAAATTACTTTCTTGGAAAGTATTGTTCCTTTTGGCCATCTATTCTGCTAGAAGAATTTCGGAATTATCTGCTCTTTCTTGTGAGTCTCCTTTTCTGATTTTTCATCAGGATAAGGCGGTTTTGCTGTCTTCATTTAAATTTTTACCTAAAGTTGTGAATTCCAACAACATTAGTAGAGAAATTGTTGTCCCTTCGTTGTGTCCTAATCCTAAGAATTCTTTGGAAAGATCTTTATATTCTTTGGATGTGGTAAGAGCTTTGAAATATGTTGAAGCTACTAAAGATTTTCTGGTTCTAGGAAAGGTCAGAAGGCTTCTTCCATTTCTTTGGCATCTTGGTTAAAGCTTTTGATTCATCATGCTTATTTGGAGTCTGTTAAATCCCCGCCTCAGAGGATTATGGCTCATTCTACTAGGTCAGTTTCTACTTCCTGGGCTTTTAAAAATGAAGCTTCTGTTGATCAGATTTGCAAAGCAGCAACTTGGTCTTCTTTGCATACTTTTACTAAATTCTACCATTTTTATGTTTTCTCTTCTTCAGAAGCAGTTTTTGGTAGAATAGTACTTCAGGCAGCCGTTTCAGTTTGATTCTTCTGCTTATAATTTCAGTTTTTTTCATTATAAAGATTAAAACTTGATTTGGGTTGTGGATTTTTATTTCAGCGGAATTGGCTGTCTTTATTTTTATCCCTCCCTCTCTAGTGACTCTTGCGTGGAGTTCCACATCTTTGTATTTGCTATCCCATACGTCACTAGCTCATGGACTCTTGCTAATTACATGAAAGAAAACATAATTTATGTAAGAAGTTACCTGATAAATTCATTTCTTTCATATTGGCAAGAGTCCATGAGGCCCACCCTTTTTGTGGTGGTTATGATTTTTTGTATAAAGCACAATTATTCCAATTCATTGTTCATGCTTTCGCTCCTTATCACCCCAATTCTTGGCTATTCGTTAAACTGAATTGTGGGTGTGGTGGGGGGTGTATTTATAGGCATTTTGAGGTTTGGGAAACTTTGCCCCTCCTGGTAGGAATGTATATCCCATACGTCACTAGCTCATGGACTCTTGCCAATATGAAAGAAATGAATTTATCAGGTAAATTCTTAAATTATGTTTTTCATATCAGGGATATCATGTACATTAGATGTTGAGGGAACAGATGCTGTACTAGTACCAATAGAAACATTATTGGCATCCAAAAGATTATTATGACAACTGTTACATAATTTAGCCGTAGATACAATATCAGCTTGCTTACAACAGATACACTTAGCTTTGGTAGAATTGTGTTCAGGCAGCATGGTTCCTACAGTAGCTTCTGAGACGTAAAAGAAAAAATAACATTTAAACAAAATATCCAATTTCGTCATATCGCAGTTTCAGGAATGGGAAAAAATGAATATGCTAAATAAGCAGAAAAGCAAACAGCATAGCCCTCTAAAATATAAAGAGAGTATGGACCATAAAGGAAATTATGAAATAATATACAACATTTTGCACCCTCGCAAGCCTAGATTTGCTCGCGAAATTTAAGGAAAAACAAGTCAAATTGGAAAAAAACATAATTTATGTAAGAACTTACCTGATAAATTCATTTCTTTCATATTAGCAAGAGTCCATGAGCTAGTGACGTATGGGATATACATTCCTACCAGGAGGGGCAAAGTTTCCCAAACCTCAAAATGCCTATAAATACACCCCTCACCACAACCACAAATCAGTTTAACGAATAGCCAAGAAGTGGGGTGATAAGAAAAAGTGCGAAAGCATAAAAAATAAGGAATTGGAATAATTGTGCTTTATACAAAAAAATCATAACCACCACAAAAAGGGCGGGCCTCATGGACTCTTGCTAATATGAAAGAAATGAATTTATCAGGTAAGTTCTTACATAAATTATGTTTTCTTTCATGTAATTAGCAAGAGTCCATGAGCTAGTGACGTATGGGATAATGACTACCCAAGATGTGGATCTTCCACGAAAGAGTCACTAGAGAGGGAGGGATAAAATAAAGACAGCCAATTCCACTGAAAATAATCCACACCCAAAATAAAGTTTAATATTAAAAATATAAGCAGAAGATTCAAACTGAAACAGCTGCCTGAAGTACTTTTCTACCAAAAACAGCTTCAGAAGAAGAAAACACATCAAAATGGTAGAATTTAGTAAAAGTATGCAAAGAAGACCAAGTTGCTGCTTTGCAAATCTGATCAACCGAAGCTTCATTCCTAAACGCCCAGGAAGTAGAAACTGACCTAGTAGAATGAGCTGTAATCCAAATTCAAACTCCAAGGAGGAGAAATTGACTTAACAGATTTTATACGAACCAAAGCTTGTACAAAACAATGAACAGGAAGACTAGTAATCTTTCTGTGAAAAAGAACAGAAAGAGCAGAGATTTGTCCTTCAAGGAACTTCCAGACAAACCTTTATCTAAACCATCCTGAAGAAACTGTAAAATTCTAGGAATTCTAAAAGAATGCCAAGAAAAATGATGAGAAAAACACCAAGAAATGTAAACCTTCCAGACTCGATAATATATATTCCTAGATACAGATTTACGAGCCTGTAACATAGTATTAATCACAGAGAGTCAGAGAAACCTCTATGACTGAGAATCATGCGTTCAATCTCTATACCTTCAAATTTAAGGATTTGAGATCCTGAAGGAAAAAAGGACCTTGTGATAGAAGGTCTGGTCTTAACGGAAGAGTCCACGGTTGGCAAGTGGCCATCCGGACAAGATCCGCATACCAAAACCTGTGAGGCCATGCTGGAGCCACCAGCAGAAAAGACGAGCACCCCTTAGAATCTTAGAAATTACTCTTGGAAGAAGAACTAGAGGTGGAAAGATATAGGCAGGATGATACTTCCAAGGAAGTGACAATGCATCCACTGCCTCCGCCTAAGGATCCCTGGATCTGGACAGATACCTGGGAAGCTTCTTGTTTAGATGAGAAGCCATCAGATCTATTTCTGGAAGTCCCCACATTTGAACAATCTGAAGAAATACCTCTGGGTGAAGACCATTCGCCCGGATGTAACGTTTGGCGACTGAGATAATCCGCTTCCAAATTGTCTATACCTGGGATATGAACCGCAGAGATTAGACAGGAGCTGGATTCCGCCCAAACCAGAATTTGAGATACTTCTTTCATAGCCAGAGGACTGTGAGTCCCTCCTTGATGATTGACATATGCCACAGTTGTGACATTGTCCGTCTGAAAACAAATGAACGATTCTCTCTTTAGAAGAGGCCATGACTGAAGAGCTCTGAAAATTGCACGGAGTTCCAAAATATTGATTGGTAATCTCACCTCCTGAGATTCCCAAACCCCTTGTGCTGTCAGAGACCCCCAAACAGCTCCCCAACCCGTCAGACTTGCATCTGTTGAAATCTCAGTCCAGGTTGGAAGAACAAAAGAAGCCCCCTGAATTAAACGATGGTGGTCTGTCCACCACGTCAGAAAGTGTCGAACAATCGGTTTAAAAGAAATTGAGATATCTTTGTATAATCCCTGCACCACTGGTTCAGCATACAGACCTGAAGAGGTTGCATGTGAAAACGAGCAAAGGGAACCGCGTCCAATGCAGCAGTCATAAGACCTAGAATTTCCATGCATAAGGCTAACGAAGGGAAAGATTGAGACTGAAGGTTTCGACAAGCTGAAACCAATTTCAGACGTCTCTTGTCCGTCAGACAGAGTCAAGGACACTGAATCTATCAGGAAACCTAAAAAGGTTACCCTTGTCTGAGGAATCAACAAACTTTTTGGTAAATTGATCCTCCAACCATATTCTAGAAGAAACAACACTCATAAAAGACTGGAAAGGTTCTTTCTAGTGAAAATGAGCAAAGGGAATTGAATCCAATGCTGTGGCCATAAGACCTAAAACTTCTATGCATATATAGCAACTGAAGGAAATAGAGACTAAAGGTACCGACAGACGGAACCCAATAGAATTATCCCTTGTCTGATAGAGACAAAGACAGTGACACAAACTTTCTGGAACCTAAAAAAGGTGACCCTTGTGTGAGGAATCAAGAGCTTTCGAAAAAAAGATCCTCTAACTATGTCCTGAAGAGCAAAGTGAATCATATGAGATTCCGCATCCTCAGAAAATAATCTGAATGAAAACAGAAAAATGAAAATATGCATTTATTGTATCTAATGAAAACAAATAATGCTATCAATGACCATAAAAAGGCAAAATAGTTTGAATAAAACTCCAAACCTGGTTCCTAAAAAAGGAACTGGAAGAAATACCCCAGAAGATTCCAGGTCTGAGCAGCGCTTGAACCCCATGGGTGCCCAGCCATGCTTCAACAGTACCCAAAATATATAGGACAGAAACACAGTTAAAGAAAGTGTTAGCCTTACTGGAATAAAATCAAAGAAATTTGGACAAAATAGAACCAAATACATTTCAAAGAAGTCTTAACCTGCCCCTTACCAGCCAAGCTGGAATACGGCACGTACATCGCAATATTAGGGATCTGATTTCGAACCCCAACTATAAACATGTTACTTGGGAAAGATCTCAGGAATTCGTTCCTTAATAAGAACAACTAAACTAGTATAAGCTTAAAGTTTTAGTCTTAGAACTCAATCTTGAAGCCCAGAGTAACAGTTAAGAATTGAATCCAATTATAAAACAAATAATTGATTATCTTAGAACAAAATTCTTCTAGCTAAAATAGCTAAAGACATAGATTAACCCTCATTTGCGAAAATATTCAATAAAATGAAGACACAAATGAAATTATTAGCATGATAGTCCAGTTTAAAGGACCAGTCAATACAGTGGACTTGCATAATCAATAAATGCAAAACAAGACAAATGCAACAGCACCTAGTCTAGTAAATGTTGTCCTTTAACAATGCTAAAATAAATCATAATCTGATACTTGATCTTAAAGTAAACAGAAAAAATGAAGCAATTGCAATATCCAAATAAATCACAGGACCAAGAAAAGTACCTGAAACTAAATTTTCCATAAATAAGATACAACTATCTAAAGGAAAATAAATACTATTTTGCTATAGAAACAATAGCATAATTAGTAGAAGTAGAGATAGCCCCAATAAATTGGAGAACCCTCCAAATTGAATTTAACTGCTGGCAAAGAATATAGTTTAAAACCTTTGAAAAAGGAATAAAAGAAAATTCTCAGCCTATTCCATTCCCTAGAATGGGGAATTGGAAAGAAAACCTCTGAAAACACAGAAGAAATAAATAGGCAGAAATAATGTGAGCTGGTCTTAAAGAACTAGTTACCTTAATATCCAAAATAATCAACACCTTTTCAACAAAGAACAATTGTACTTTAATAATAGAAAAATAATAAAGTAGATATGTTAGTGTCAATATCTGATGAAGAAAATTTCTGAAAGAGAAAAAACAGAATTTATGCTTACCTGATAAATTACTTTCTCCAACGGTGTGTCCGGTCCACGGCATCATCCATTACTTGTGGGAAATATTCTCCCCCACAGGGAAAGGCAAGGAGAGCACACAGCAAGAGCTGTCCATATAGCTCCCCCTCTGGCTCCGCCCCCCAGTCATTCGACCGACGGTTAGGAGAAAAAGGAGAAACTATAGGGTGCCGTGGTGACTGTAGTGTATAAAGAAAAAAAATTTCAACCTGATTAGGAAAACCAGGGCGGGCCGTGGACCGGACACACCGTTGGAGAAAGTAATTTATCAGGTAAGCATAAATTCTGTTTTCTCCAACATTGGTGTGTCCGGTCCACGGCGTCATCCATTACTTGTGGGAACTAATACCAAAGCTTTAGGACACGGATGAAGGGAGGGAGCAAATCAGGTTACCTAAATGGAAGGAACCACGGCTTGCAAAACCTTTCTCCCAAAAATAGCCTCCGAAGAAGCATAAGTATCAAATTTGTAGAATTTGGCAAAAGTGTGCAGAGAGGACCAAGTCGCTGCCTTACATATCTGATCAACAGAAGCCTCGTTCTTGTAGGCCCAAGTGGAAGCCACAGCCCTAGTAGAGTGAGCTGTGATTCGGTCAGGAGGTTGCCGTCCGGCAGTCTCATAAGCCAATCGGATAATGCTTTTCAGCCAGAAAGAGAGAGAGGTAGCAGTAGCTTTTTGACCTCTCCTCTTACCAGAGTAAACGACAAACATAGATGAGATTTGTCTAAAATCTTTTGTTGCTTCTAAGTAGAACTTTAAAGCACGGACTACATCTAAATTGTGTAATAAACGTTCCTTCTTTGAAACTGGATTCGGACACAGAGAAGGAACAACTATTTCCTGGTTAATATTCTTGTTGGAAGCAACTTTTGGAAGAAAACCAGGCTTAGTACGCAAAAAACAACATTATCTGAATGGAAAACCAGATAGGGTGGATTACACTGCAAAGCAGATAATTCAGAAACTCTTCTAGCAGAAGAAATAGCAACCAAAAACAGAACTTTCCAAGATAGTAACTTAATATCTATGGAATGTAAAGGTTCAAACGGAACCCCTTGAAGAACTGAAAGAACTAAATTTAGACTCCAAGGAGGAGTCATGGGTCTGTAAACAGGCTTGATTCTGACCAAAGCCTGAACAAAAGCTTGTACATCTGGCACAGCTGCCAGTCGTTTGTGTAACAAGACAGATAAAGCAGAAATCTGTCCTTTTAGAGAACTCGCTGACAACCCTTTATCCAAACCTTCTTGGAGAAAGGAGAGAATCTTTGGAATTTTAATCTTACTCCAGGAGAATCCCTTGGATTCACACCAACAGATATATTTTATCCATATTTTATGGTAAATCTTTCTAGTCACAGGTTTGCTGGCTTGGACCAGAGTATCTATCACAGAATTTGAAAACCCACGCTTGGATAAAATAAAGCGTTAAATTTCCAAGCAGTCAGCTGCAGAGAAACTAGATTTGGATGTTCGAATGGACCTTGTACTAGAAGATCCTGTCTCAAAAGGTAGCTTCCATGGTGGAGCCGATTACATATTCACCAGGTCTGCATACCAAGTCCTGCGTGGCCACGCAGGAGCTATCAGAATCACGAGGCCTTCTCCTGTTTGATCCTGGCTATGAGCCTGGGAAGGAGAGGAAACGGTGGAAACACATACGCTAGGTTGAACGACCAAGGCACCACTAATGCATCCACTACAGTCGCCTTGGGATCCCTGGATCTGGACCCGTAACAAGGAATCTTGAAGTTCTGACGGGACGCCATCAAATCCATGTCTGGAATGCCCCATAATTGGGTTAACTGGGCAAAGACCTCCGGGTGGAGTTCCCACTCCCCCGGATGGAAAGTCTGACGACTCAAATAGTCCGCCTCCCAGTTGTCTACTCCTGGGATGTGAATTGCAGATAGATGGCAGGAGTGATCCTCCGCCCATTTGATGATCTTGGACACCTCGCTCATCGCCAAGGAACTCTTTGTTCCCCCCTGATGATTGATGTACGCTATGTTGTCCGACTGAAACCTTATGAACCTGGCTTCTGCTAGTTGAGGCCAAGCCAGGAGCGCATTGAATATTGCTCTTAGTTCCAAAATGTTTATCGGGAGAAGAGACTCTTCGAGACCATAGACCCTGAGCTTTCAGAGAGTCCCAGACCGCGCCTCAACACAAGAGGCTGGCGTCGGTCGTGACAATGACCCACTCCGGTCTGCGGAAACTCATTCCCTGAGACAGGTGATCCTGGGTCAACCACCAGAGAAGTGAGTCCCTGGTTACCTGGTCTACTTGAATTTGGGGAGACAAGTCTTTATAGTCCCCATTCCACTGATTGAGCATGCACAGCTGTAATGGTCTTAGATGAATTCGAGCAAAAGGAACCACGTCCATTGCTGCGACCATTAGTCCTATTACTTCCATGCACTGAGCTATGGAGGGTTGAGGAATAGAATGAAGAACTCGACAAGCGTTTAGAAGCTTTAACTTTCTGACTTCTGTCAGGAAGATCTTCATTTCCACAGAATCTATTATTGTTCCCAGAAAAGGAACCCTTGTGGACGGTGACAGTGAACTCTTTTCTATGTTCACCTTCCACCCGTGAGATCGGAGAAAAGCCAACACAATGTCCGTGTGGGCCCTTGCTTTGGAGACGACGCTTGGATTAGGATGTCTAGATAAGGTGCTACAGCGATGCCCCTCGGCCTTAGGACCGCTAGAAGGGACCCTAGCGCCTTTGTGAAAATTCTGGGAGCGGTGGCTAAACCGAATGGAAGAGCCACGAACTGGTAATGTTTGTCCAGAAAAGCGAACCTCAGGAACTGATGATGAATTTTGTGGATTGGGATATGCAGATATGCATCCTTTAGATCCACGGTAGTCAAATATTGATCCTGCTGGATTGTCGGCAAGATTGTCCGAATGGTTTCCATTTTGAAGGATGGAACTCTGAGGAACTTGTTTAATATCTTTAAATCCAAAATTGGCCTGAAAGTTCCCTCTTTTTTGGGAACCACAAACAGGTTTGAGTAAAAACCTAGACCTTGTTCCCCGGAGGGGACTGGGTTTATCACTCCCATCTTTGATAGGTCTCTTACACAATGTAAGAATGCCTGTTTCTTTATCTGGTCTGAAGATAAGCGAGACAGGTGGAATCTTCCCTTTGGAGGAAGTCCCTTGAAGTCTAGTAGGTTATTCCTTGGAGACTCTCTCTAGTGCCCAGGGATCCGGAACATCTCTTGCCCAAGCCTGAGCGAAGAGAGAGTCTGCCCCCTACCAGATCCGGTCCCGGGTCGGGGGCTACCCCTTCATGCTGTCTTGGTAGCAGCAGCAGGTTTCTTGGTCTGTTTACCCTTATTCCAGCCTTGCATGGGCTTCCAAGCGGGTTTGGGCTGGGCCGCGTTACCTTCTTGTCTAGCGGCAGTGGAGTTATTAGCCGGTCCGTTCCTGAAATTGCGAAAGGAACGAAAATTAGACTTGTTCTTAGCCTTAAAAGGCCTATCCTGTGGGAGGGCATGGCCCTTACCCCCAGTGATGTCTGAAATAATTTCCTTCAATTCCGGCCCAAAAAGGGTCTTACCCTTGAAAGGAATATTAAGTAACTTAGTCTTGGACGACACATCTGCCGACCAGGATTTTAGCCAAAGCGCCCTCCGCGCTACTATAGCAAAACCTGAGTTTTTCGCCGGCAATTTCGTTATTTGAAAAGCGGCATCCAATATAAAGGAATTAGCTAACTTTAATGCGTGAATTCTGTCCATGACTTCTTCATAGGAAGTCTCTTTCTGGAGCGACCTTTCTAGATCCTCGAACCAAAAGGACGCAGCT
Organism: Bombina bombina; assembly: GCF_027579735.1. Lineage (NCBI taxonomy): Eukaryota > Metazoa > Chordata > Amphibia > Anura > Bombinatoridae > Bombina > Bombina bombina. The sequence goes on along the minus strand of NC_069499.1, from coordinate 737,679,976 downwards.
GAAGTGACAGTAATAACACACGTAGCTGGTTGAAGGATGAACCCTTGCTGAACAAAAATCTTTTTAAGCAATCCTTCCAAATTTTTATCCATAGGATCTTTGAAAGCGCAGCTGTCCTCTATAGGAATAGTTGCGCGCTTCGCTAGTGTTGAAACAGCTCCCTCAACCTTCGGGACCGTCTGCCATGCGTCCCTTCTAGGGTCTATTATGGGAAACATTTTCTTAAATATAGGAGGTGGGGCAAAGGGTACACCTGGCTTCTCACACTCCTTATCCACTATGCTCGCTACCCTCTTGGGTATAGGAAAAGCATCATCGTGCACTGGGACCTCTAAAAATTTGTCCAATTTGCACAACTTCTCTGGTACTACCATAGAATCACAGTCATCCACAGTAGCTAATACCTCCTTAAGCAAAGCGCGGAGATGTTCTAGCTTAAACTTAAATGCCACTAGATCAGGTTCTGCCTGTTGAGAAATTTTTCCTGAGTCTGAAATTTCACCCTCAGACAGCCCTTCCCTCACAGCCAATTCTGATTGATGCGAGGGTAAAATAGATAAGGCATCGTCAGCGTCTGATTGTTCATCCTTTTTATCTGTATTTAAAACTGAACAATCACGCTTTCTCTGAAATGCTGGCAGTTTGGATAAAAGATTTGCTATAGAATTATCCACTACTGCTGTCAATTGTTGCATAGAAATAAGCACTGGCGCACTAGGTGTCGCCTGCGCGGGCAAAGCTGGTGTAGACACAGAAGGAGAGGATGTAGAACTATCCCCACTACCTTCATTAGATAAATCATCTTGGGCAACATTATGAAATGTAACAGCTGTCCTTATTTTGTTTGGACGCTATGTCACAATCATCACAAACACTCGAAGGGGAAACCACATTTGTCTCTACACACACAGAACATAGGTTATCTGATGGCCCAGACATGTTAAACAGATTTAGGCAGGCAAACAATGCAATAAAAACGATTTTAAACAAAAACGTTACTGTCTTTTTAAATAATAAAATGACACTTTATTTCTGAATGTTCAAACAACTATGAAGGCAATATCCGATTTTTATGAAATTTGGACCCAAGCAAACCGGAGCAAATTGTTGGATTTAACCGTTTTTATACACCACAATCCCTGCTACAGCATTGCTGTAGCTTTTACCTTCCTTAGGGGTCAACCATCCACAGAAATAAGCCTTCTGGAGTCACTTTCTGAGCCACAGGACCCTCTCACATGAGACTGCATGCACTGCCTTGAAAATCAACTGCGCAGCTGAAGTGCCAAAATGAGGCCTCCTCCCTCAGTACACTAGAGTGAAGGGGCCTTCCTGACTAGATTTAGGTGTCTAAAACAAGCCAGATCAATAAAAAACGTCCCCAAGTGTATATGAGCTCATAAAACATTTCATATGCCATGATATTACAATAAAAACCAATCGATTTGGCCCCTAACAGTGTCTACCAGCATAAAATTCAAAAAGGGTAAGCCTGTTATCTTTTTTGGTGAGGTGAAAGAAAAATGGCTTACCGTTTTCCCTGAGGGGAAAAATGACTGTCATCTAGCATTAGCCTGTGTTAGGAGACTAGTCATACCTGAAGCAGATGAGTCTGCAAGCTGTTACCCCCAACTGAAGTTCTCTAGTTTCAACAGTCCTGCGTGGTAACAGTAATGGATTTTAGTTACTTGTGCTAAAATCATAGCCCTCTTAAACAGAAATCTTCATCACTTTTCTGTTGTAGAGTAAAAAAGTACAAGCCAGCACTATTTTAAAATAACAAACTCTTGATAGAAGAAATAAAAAACTACAACTAATACCACAAACTCCTCGCCATCCCCGTGGAGATGCTACTTGTTCAGAGCGGCAAGGAGAATGACGGGGGGCGGAGCCAGAGGGAGAGCTATATGGACAGCTCTTGCTGTGTGCTCTCTTTGCCTTTCCCTGTGGGGGAGAATATTTCCCACAAGTAATGGATGACGCCGTGGACCGGACACACCAATGTTGGAGAAAACATCATCAGAGAAGGATAAATCAGTATGTTGTTGGTCATTTGAAACTTCAATAATTAAAAAAAGAAGTGAAAAAGACCTAAAAATTTTATTAGAAGGCACGAAGTCAGACAAAGCCTTTAAAATAGAATCAGAAAATATTTCTTATAAATCTTCTAAATATTTCTTGTACATAAAATGTAAGAATGGAAATATATAAAGCATAAACACTAATGGATTCTGCATGTAAAAGTATATCATAATACCTTATTACAAACCATAGCTAAAGATAAACATTTATAACATTTAAAATAAATGAACTTAGCTTTGGTAGAACTGAAACTCAGTTAAGCGTTTTTCCAGAAGTGGCTTCTGATTCAGGGTCAATCTGAGACATCTTGCAATATGTAATAGAAAAAACAACATATAAAGCAAAAAAGATCAAATTCCTTAAATGACAGTTTCAGGAATGGGAAAAAAATGACAATGAACAAGCTTCTAGCAACCAGAAGCAATAAATGAGACTTAAATATTGTGGAGACAACAATGACGCTCACATCCGGTAACGCCGACATTTTTTGGCGCAAAAACGTCAAAAAATTTACGCAACTTCCGCCGGAAATGACAAAAAAAAATTTGCGCCAAGAAAGTCCGCGCCAAGAATGACGCAATAAAATGAAGCATTTTCAACCCCCGCGAGCCTAACAGCCCACAGGAAAAAAGTCAAATTTTAAGGTAAGAAAAAAATGATTTATTCATATGCATTATCCCAAATATGAAACTGACTGTCAAATAAGGAACGTTGAACATCCTGAATCAAGGCAAATAAATGTTTAAACACATATTTAGAACTTTATATAAAAGTGCCCAACCATAGCTTAGAGAGTCACAGAAAATAAGACTTACTTACCCCAGGACACTCATCTACATGTAGTAGAAAGCCAAACCAGTACTGAAACGAGAATCAGTAGAGGTAATGGTATATATAAGAGTATATCGTCGATCTGAAAAGGGAGGTAAGAGATGAATCTCTACGACCGATAACAGAGAACTTATGAAATAGACCCCGTAGAAGGAGATCATTGAATTCAAATAGGCAATACTCTCTTCACATCCCTCTGACATTCACTGCACGCTGAGAGGAAAACCGGGCTCCAACCTGCTGCGGAGCGCATATCAACGAAGAATTTAGCACAAACTTACTTCACCACCTCCACAGGAGGCAAAGTTTGTAAAACTGATTTGTGGGTGTGGTGAGGGGTGTATTTATAGGCATTTTGAGGTTTGGGAAACTATGCCCCTCCTGGTAGGAATGTATATCCCATACGTCACTAGCTCATGGACTCTTGCTAATATGAAAGAAAAGACTAAACCCCAGGTAAGAAAATATTAAAAAAATAACTTCCTCAAACATGATTCTCATACTGAAACTGCTAGACTGCAAAGGGAAATACACAGACCTGACTCATGGCAAATAAGTAAATACATATATTTAAAACTGTATATTAATACATAAAGCGCCAAACATAGCTGAGTGTGTCATATAATGATACATACTTAACGAAGACACCCATCCACATATAGCAGACAGCCAAACCAGTACTGAAAACTATCAGCAGAAGTAATGGTGTAAGAGTATATCGTCGATCTGAAAAGGGAGGAAGGAAATTAATGCCTACGACCGATAAGAGAACCCTTGAAAAGATTTCCCATGAGTGAAACCATAAAAAACAGGCAATACTCAATTCACATCCCTCTGACAAAAACTGTACTCAGAGGAATTGGGCTTCAGAATGCTTAGAAGTGCATATAGAAGAAATCATAAAAATCAAGAACAAAATTACTTCACCCACCTCCATGGGAGGCAAAGTTTGTAAAAATGAAGTATGTGTGGTGGGAGGTGTATAGGCATTTTGAGGTTTGGGAAACATTACCCCTCCTGGTAGGAATGTATATCCCATAAGTCACTAGCTCATGGACTCTTGCCATTTACATGAAATAAATCAACATATGCATAGAGGGATATATGTAACTTACTCCATGGAAATATCAGTGGGGGCAGAAATATTTTGTTCCAGGTTTATACTTATATATAACATTATACGACACCTTATGTAAAAAACAGAGAAAACCTGGTAGAGAGCCCTCTAAACTAAAGTAACACTCCCTCAGACACTTAGAAAATTTCCTAATGTAATCATCTTTATAGTACCAAGAAATAAGAAAATGACCTTAAGTACGCCCTGGCAGCTCCTGTATGGGTACTCTCACCCCCTTCCTGGGATTGTCGGGCACTGAAAATCAGATTAGAATCTTCTTAGGAGAAGGCTCCAACTGTTATAGCTGAAATCTAGTCAGAGACTCCAGATTGAGAGAGAAAAGCCCGGGAACACTAAGGGGGCGGAGATACATCCAGGAGTAAAGCTAGTGTCTATGCATAATGAAAAGAAACCCCACCACTTTTGGCCGTTTGTGAATATAGTGCACCAATCATAATAAGCATATAAACCCTGTCAAAATGAGTTACCCAGTCTAACCAGAGCCTGCAATACTGAACCACATCATACAATAAGCTATTGCTGGTTCTCTTAAAGGGCAAAAAACAATTTTTAAAGTGCTCAAATAATAATCCCTACAAGCGAGTTAAAGTGTCAGAGGCTCCCTAATGTTCACAATGCTAGTACAAATGTTAGAGATATGATATGGAGGAAAAATAGAGTCATGAGTGGAGCAAATAAAAAGTGGGGAGAAAGACAGGTAGGGGCTTGTCAGCACTCTTTAACGATATGTGACAGTCAGTCGTGGTCTCAGCTGTACTATATAGAAAATAACCAAGTTAAAAAAAAAAAAAGTGAGGCAAACTCTAACCAAAGACCCCCCAAAAACTCCTAAAATGATACGAAACACTGTTGGCTACTCCCCTGTATTCCCAGCTGATAACTGGAAGCGTCTGCTTCAGGTAACAGTAGCAACCTATACAGTGATAATATCAAAACAAGTTAAACGCGTTTCGGCCGCTACACAGGCCTTTTTCAATGTGTGAATGATTTTTACACAGTTTAGAATATCTAAACCTTTTAAATCCATTATTAAGACGTCTCAGCCAATTATGTGATTAATCGGGTATACATCCCTAATAAAGCCTATCATATCCATTACTGGTTCATCAGAAAGGCGTGTGACAACTATCACTCTGTATTGATTGGATCAAATCCATACTACGATTAGTAGCCAATCGGGTAACGTCTTCTGACCCTGCCTCCAAAACGAGTCTAGCTTATTTGTCGTCTCACGAGGGGGCGGGTTCAAGAATTTATGCATGGTGATCCAGCTGATTTTAATAACATGGGAGGTTACAATATTCCTAAATTAAAGAGGCATGTTATGCACTACATATATCTTTATATGTTGTGGTTATTAGTATAGTTCTACCCCCATAAAACATAATTTATGTAAGAACTTACCTGATAAATTAATTAATTTCTTTCATATTAGCAAGAGTCCATGAGCTAGTGATGTATGGGATATATATTCCTACCAGGAGGGGCAAAGTTTCCCAAACCTTAAAATGCCTATAAATACACCCCTCACCACACCCACAATTCAGTTTAACGAATAGCCAAGAAGTGGGGTGATAAGAAAGGAGAGAAAGCATAAAAAATAAGGAATTGGAATAATTGTGCTTTATACAAAAAAATCACAACCACCACAAAAAGGGTGGGCCTCATGGACTCTTGCTAATATGAAAGAAATGAATTTATCAGGTAAGTTCTTATATAAATTATGTTTTCTTTCATGTAATTAGCAAGAGTCCATGAGCTAGTGACGTATGGGATAATAAATACCCAAGATGTGGAACTTCCACGCAAGAGTCACTAGAGAGGGAGGGAAAAAATAAAGACAGCCAATTCCGCTGAAAAATTAATCCACAACCCAAATCAAAAGTTTCAATTTTTATAATGAAAAAAACTGAAATTATAAGCAGAAGAATCAAACCAAAACAGCTGCCTGAAATACTATTCTACTAAAAACTGCTTCTGGAGAAGAGAAAACATCAAAATGGTAGAATTTAGTAAAAGTATGCAAAGAAGACCAAGTCATTGCTTTGCAAATCTGATCAACAGAAGCTTCATTCTTAAAAGCCCAGGAAGTAGAAACTGACCTAGTAGAATGAGCCGTAATCCTTATTTGGAGTCGGGGATTAACCAGACTCCAAATAAGCATGATGAATCAAAAGCTTTAACCTAGATGCCAAAGAAATGGCAGAAGCCTTCTGACCTTTCCTAAAACCAGAAAAGATAACAAATAGACTAAAAGTCTTTCTGAAATCTGAGTAGCTTCAACATAATATTTCAAAACTCTTACCACATCCAAAGAATGTAAGAATCTTACCAAGAATTCTTAGGATTAGGACACAAGGAAGGGACAATAATTCCTCTACTAATGTTGTTAGAATTCACAACTTTAGGTAAAAATTTAAATGAGGACAACAAAACCACCTTATCCTGATGAAAAATCAGAAAAAGGAGACTCACCAGAAAGAGCAGATAATTCAAAAACTGTTCTAGCTGAAGAGATGTCTAAAAAGAACAATACTTTCCATGAAAGTAATTTTAATGTCCAAAGAAAGCATATGCTCAAACAGAAGAGCCTGTAAAGCCCTCAGAACCAAATTAAGACTCCAAGGAGGAGAAATTGGCTTAATGACAGGCTTGATACGCACCAAAGCCTGAACAAAAAACAATGAACAGAACGATTAGCAAATTTTCTGTGAACAGCACAGAAAAAGCAGAAATTTGTCCTTTCAAGGAACTTGCAGACAAAAACCCTTATCCAAACCATCCTGAAGAACTATAAAATCCTAGGAATTCTAAAAGAAAGCCAAGAGAATTTATAAGAAGAGCATCATGAGATGTAAATCTTCCAAACTCGATAATAAATCTTACTAGACACAGATTTACGAGCCTGCAACATAGTATTAATCACTGAGTCAGAGAAACTTCTATGACCAAGTACTAAGCGTTAAATTTCCATACCATCAAATAAATAATTTGAATTCCTGATGGAAAAAACGAATGTTAAGATAGATATAAGGTCTGGCCTTAATGGAAGTGACTAAGATTGGCAACTGGACATCCGAACAAGAACCATATACCAAAACCTGTGTGGCCATGCTGGAGCCACCAGCAGCACAAAAGATTGCTCTCTGATGATTTTGAAACTCTAAAAAGAAGAACCAGAGACTAAAAAATATAGGCAGATTGATAACTCCAAGGAAGTGTCAATGCATACACTGCTTCCGCCTGAGGATCCCCGGACCTGAATAGGCCCCTGGGAAGTTCCTTGTTTAGATGAAATGCCATCAGATCTATTTCTGGAAGCCCTCAAATCTGGAAAAACATATCTGGGTAAAGAGACCAGTCTCCCGGATGTAAAGCTTGATTAACAGAGATAATCCGCTTCCCAATTGTCTATACCTGAGAAAAAGACCACAGAAATTAGATAGGAGCTGGAATTAGCCCAAGCAAATATCCAAGATACTTCTGTCACAGCCTAAGGACTGATAGTCCCACCCTGATGATTGACATACACTACAGTTGTGACATTGTCTGTGTGAAAAACAATAAACGTCTCTTTCTTCAAAAAGAAGCCAAAAACTGAAGAACTCTGAGAAATGCACGGAGTTCCAAAATATCAAATGGTAATCTCGCCTCCTGAGATTTCCAAACCCCTTGCGCTGACAGAGATCCTCAGACAGCCTCCCAACCTAAAAGACTTGCATCTGAAGAGATAATGGTCCAGGTTAAAAGAACCTTAGAGACCCGTAGAACTAAATGATGGTGATCTTAACCACCGAATCAAAGATAGTTAAACATTAGGATTCAAAGATATAAAAAGTAATATCCTAGAATTCCTGCACCATTAATTCAGCATAAAAAACTGGAAAGGTTTCCTATGAAAATGAGCAAAGGGAATCGAATCCAATGCTGCAGCCATGACACCTAAAACTTCCATGCATATATAGCAACTGAAGGAAATAGAGACTGAAGGTTCCGACAAACAGAATCCAATAAAATTGTCACTTGTCTGTTAGAAACAAAGACATTGACACAATCTATCTGGAAACCTAAAAAAGGTGACCCTTGTGTGAGGAATCAAGGAGCTTTTGATAAAAAGATCCTCTAACCATGTCTTTAAGAAACAACAAAGTTGAATCGTATGAGATTCCGCAAAACGAAAAGACTGAGCCAGTACCACGAGACCATCCAAATAAGGAACACTGAAAACCTTGAAAAGATTCTTAGAGCTATCGCTAGACCAGAAGGAAAAGCAACAAATTGGTAATGCTTGTCAAAAAAATAGAATCTCAGAAAATGAAAATAATCTGAACAGAAAATGAAGATATGCATCTATTGTATCTATTGAAAACAAATAATGCCATCACTGACCAAAAAGGCAGAATAGACCATTCTTAAAGATGGTACACTTCAAAAAGATTTTCTATCTTTGGAACAATGAATAGTCTTGAATAAAACCCCCAAACCCTGTTCCTAAAATTGAACTGGAATACCCCAGAAAACTCCAGGTCTGAGCAGCGCTTGAGCCCCAACGGGTGACCAGCCGCGCTTCACCAGTACCCAAAACATATAGGTCTGAAACACACTTCAGGAAAGTGTTAGCCTTACTGGAATAGCTGGAATATGATAGAGAAAAAAAAAGAAAAAAAAAAAGACTTCTCACAGACTGTTTTACTCTGAATCCTATTCTGTACCCAAAATCTAAGAAGTTTGGACCGAATAGAACCAAACAAATTTCAAAAAAGTCTTAACCTGCCCCTTAACAGACAAATTGGAATAAGAACTGCACCTACATGCAAATTTGGGGAGCTGACTTTGAACAGGCTTAATTGAATGAAGAAAAAACTTCCAATTATAAACATGTTACTTGGGGAAGAATTTAGGATTCCATTCCTTGGTAAGAACAAAAAACTAATATAAGCTTAAAGTTTTAGTCTTAGAACTCAATCTTGAAGCCCAGAGTAACAGTTAAAGAATCCAATTATGAACCAAATAATTGATTATCTTGGAAAAAAAGAAATATGGAATTTAGAAATAAAATTAGCATTCCAAGATTGAAATCACAAAGTTCTTTTAGCTAAAAACATAATTTATGCTTACGTGATAAATTTATTTCTCTTGTAGTGTGTTCAGTCCACGGGTCATCCATTACTTATGGGATATATTCTCCTTCCCAACAGGAAGTTGCAAGAAGATCACCCAAGCAGAGCTGCTATATAGCTCCTCCCCTCACATGTCATATCCAGTCATTCGACCGAAACAAGACGAGAAAGGAGAAACTATAAGGTGCAGTGGTGACTGGAGTTATAATTTTAAAATTTAGAACCTGCCTGAAAACACAGGGCGGGCCGTGGACTGAACACACTACAAGAGAAATAAATTTATCAGGTAAGCATAAATTATGTTTTCTCTTGTTAAGTGTGTTCAGTCCACGGGTCATCCATTACTTATGGGATACCAATACCAAAGCTAAGTACACGGATGATGGGAGGGACAAGGCAGGAACATTAAACAGAAGGAACCACTGCCTGTAGAACCCTTCTCCCAAAACCAGCCTCCGAAGAAGCGAAAGTGTCAAATTTGTAAAATTTGGAAAAAGTTTGAAGTGAAGACCAAGTTGCAGCCTTGCAAATCTGTTCAACAGAGGCCTCATTCTTAAAGGCCCAGGTGGAAGCCACAGCTCTGGTGGAATGAGCTGTAATTCTTTCAGGAGGCTGCTGTCAGCAGTCTCATATGCTAAACGTATTATGCTACGAAGCCAAAAAGAGAGAGAGGTAGCCAAAGCCTTTTGACCTCTCCTCTGTCCAGAGTAAACGACAAACAGAGAAGAAGTTTGTCTAAAATCTTTAGTTGCCTGTAAGTAGAACTTCAGAGCACGGACCACGTCTAGATTATGCAAAAGACGTTCCTTCTTTGAAGAAGGATTAGGACATGATGGAACAACAATCTCTTGATTGATATTCCTGTTAGAAACAACCTTAGGTAAAAACCCAGGTTTAGTACGCAGAACTACCTTGTCTGAATGAAAGATCAGATAAGGAGAATCACAATGTAAGGCAGATAACTCAGAGACTCTTTGAGCCGAGGAAATAGCCATCAAAAACAAAACTTTCCAAGATAAAAGCTTAATATCAATGGAATGAAGGTGTTCAAACGGAACACCCTGAAGAACTTTAAGAACCAAGTTTAAGCTCCACGGAGGAGCAACAGCTTTAAACACAGGCTTAATTCTAGCCAAAGCCTGACAAAAGGCCTGGACGTCTGGATGCTCTGCCAGACGTTTGTGTAAAAGAATAGACAGAGCTGAAATCTGTCCCTTTAGCGAACTAGCGGATAAACCCTTTTCTAAACCCTCTTGTAGAAAAGCTAATATCCTAGGAATCCTAACCTTACTCCATGAGTAACTCTTTGATTCGCACCAATATAAATATTTACGCCATATCTTATGGTAAATTTTTCTTGTCACAGGTTTCCGAGCCTGTATCAATGTATCAATAACCGAATCCGAAAACCCACGCTTTGATAGAATCAAGCGTTCAATTTCCAGGCACACACTTCAGGAAAGTGTTAGCCTTACTGGAATAGCTGGAACAAGGAAGCTTCGCGTTCTGGCGAGATGCCATGAGATCCAGATCCGGTTCGCCCCAACGACGAATCAGTTGAGCAAATACCTCCGGGTGAAGTTCCCACTCTCCTGGATGAAAAGTCTGGCGACTTAGGAAATCCGCCTCCCAGTTCTCTACGCCTGGGATGTGAATCGCTGACAGGTGGCAAGAGTGAGACTCTGCCCAGCAAATTATCTTTGAGACTTCCAACATCGCTAGGGAACTCCTGGTTCCCCCTTGATGATTGATGTAAGCCACAGTCGTGATATTGTCCGACTGAAATCTGATGAACCTCAGCTTTGCTAACTGAGGCCAAGCTAGAAGAGCATTGAATATTGCTCTTAATTCTAGAATGTTTATTGGGAGGAGTTTCTCCTCTTGAGTCCACGATCCCTGAGCCTTCAGGGAATTCCAGACTGCTCCCCAGCCTAGAAGGCTGGCATCCGTTGTTACAATCGTCCAATCTGGCCTGCGAAAGTTCATTCCTTTGGACAGATGAACCGGTGACAACCACTAGAGAAGCGAATCTCGGGTCTCCTGGTCCAGATTTAGCAAAGGGGACAGATCTGAGTAATCCCCGTTCCATTGACTTAGCATGCATAGTTGCAGCGGTCTGAGATGCAGGCGCGCAAATGGCACTATGTCCATTGCCGCAACCATTAAGCCAATTACCTCCATGCACTGAGCTACTGATGGGCTTGGAACGGAATGAAGGACACGGCAAGCATAGAGAATCTTTGATAACCTGGACTCCGTCAGGTAAATCTTCATCTCTACAGAATCTATAAGAGTCCCTAGAAAAGGAACCCTTGTGAGTGATAACAGAACTCTTTTCCACGTTCACTTTCCACCCATGCGACCTCAGAAATGCTAGAACTATCTCTGTATGAGACTTTGCATTCTGAAAACTTGACGCTTGTATCAGAATGTCATCTAGGTACGGAGCCACCGCTATGCCTCGTGGTCTTAGTACCGCCAGAAGTGAGCCCAGAACCTTCGTAAAAATTCTCGGGGCCGTGGCTAACCCGAAGGGAAGAGCCACAAACTGGTAATGCCCGTCTAGAAAGGCAAACCTCAGGTACCGATAATGATCTTTGTGAATCGGTATATGAAGGTAAGCATCCTTTAAGTCCACCGTGGTCATATATTGACCCTCTTGGATCATGGGTAGGATGGTTCGAATGGTTTCCATCTTGAACGATGGTACCCTTAGGAATTTGTTTTGAAATCCAGAAGGTATCCCTGAGATATATTCTTTAACGTCCAGGGATCCTGCACATCTCTTGCCCAAGCCTGGGCAAAGAGAGAGTCTGCCCCCCACTAAATCCGTCTCCGGATAGGGGGTCCTGACTTCATGCTGTCTTAGGGGCGCGAGTAGGCTTTCTGGCCTGCTTGCCCTTGTTCCATGACTGGTTGCCTTTCCAACCTTGTCTGTAACGAGCAGTAGTTCCTTCCCTGTTTTGGAGCGGAGGAAGTCTATGCTGCTCCTGCCTTGAAGTTACGAAAGGCACGAAAATTAGACTGTTTGGCCTTTGGTTTGGCCCTGTCCTGAGGAAGGGCGTGGCCCTTACCTCCCGTAATGTCAGCAATAATTTCCTTCAAGCCGGGCCCGAATAAGGTCTGCCCTTTGAAAGGAATGTTAAGTAGCTTAGACTTGGAAGTTACATCCGCTGACCAGGATTTAAGCCAGAGCGCTCTGCGCGCCTGTATGGCGAATCCGGAATTTTTAGCCGTAAGTTTGGTTAGATGTAGATACTACGGCATCTGAAACAAACGCATTAGCTTGCTTAAGGGTTCTAACTTTGCTCAAGGCCTCATCCAACGGCTCTGTGCGAATCGCCTCTTCCAGAGACTCAAACCAGAATGCCGCTGCAGCCGTGACAGGCGCAATGCATGCAAGAGGCTGCAATATAAAACCCTGTTGAACAAACATTTTCTTAAGATAACCCTCTAATTTTTTATCCATTGGATCTGAGAAAGCACAGCTATCCTCCACCGGGATAGTGGTACGCTTGGCTAACGTAGAAACTGCTCCCTCCACCTTAGGGACCGTCTGCCATAAGTCTCGTGTGGCGGCGTCTATAGGGAACATTTTTCTAAATATCGGGGGAGTGGAAAAAGGCACACCGGGTCTATCCCACTCCTTACTTATAATTTCTGTAAGTCTTTTTGGTATAGGAAAAACGTCAGTACACACCGGTACCGCATAGTATCTATCCAACCTACACAATTTCTCTGGAATTGCCACCGTGTCGCAATCATTCAGAGCCGCTAATACCTCCACTAGTAACACACGGAGGTTCTCAAGCTTAAATTTAAAATTTGAGATTTCTGAATCCGGTCTCCCCGGATCAGAACCGTCACCGACAGAATGAAGCTCACCGTCCTCATGTTCTGCAAATTGTGACGCAGTATCAGACATGGCTCTCGTGTCATCAGCGCGCTCTGTCCTTAACCCAGAGCTATCGCGTTTGCCCCTTAATTCGGGCATATTATATAATACTTCTTTCATAACATTAGCCATATCATGTAAAGTGATTTGTAAGGGCCTAGATGTACTAGGTGTCTCAATCCTACGCATCTCCCGAGCGGGAGACGCAGGTACTGACACGTGAGGAGAGTTAGGCGGCATAACTTCCCCCTCGTTGTCTGGTGATAGCTTCTTTATCGGTATAGATTGACTTTTATTCAAAGCAATATCAATACAATTGGTACACATCGTTCTATTGGGCTCCACATTGGCTTTTGAACATGATGAACAAACAGTTTCCTCTGAATCAGACATGTTTAAAACAGACTTAGCAATGAAACTAACAAGCTTGGAAATCACTTTCAATAAGTTTACAAGCAATATAAAACACGCTGCAGCGCTTCAAAAATACAGATATAAATAAACAATTCTTAACAAGAAGTGTATTATTAGCAGAGGATTGCACCCATTAGCAAAAGGATGATTAACCCCTCAATACCCAAAACGGATAAAACAGATATCAATTAAGATTTAACGCTTTTAATCACAGTCAGCACACTGTCACAGATCTGCTGTGACCGATTACCTCCCTCACAAATGAAATTTGCAGACCCCTGAGCTCTCTAGAGACGTCCTGGATCAAGGAGGAAGAAGCAGGAAGACTGTGCAAGAATTTTAACTGCACAACAAGGCGCTAAAACAAGGGCCCTCCCACTCCAATCACAACAGTGGGAGCCCTGATATAACGGTTTCCATGCAGAAAAATATGTTAGCCATGTGGAAAAATAAAAAATCATGCCCAAAGCGATTTATCACCAAAGTACCTCACAAAAACGAATAACATGCCAGTAAACGTTTTATTAAAAAACAACATTTTTCAATGTCATGCAAAGCTATCACTAAGCCTGCTACCAGTCGCTACCACTGCAGAGAAGGCTTAAGTATTATTTCAGTGTTAACAGTATTTTCTCAGTCAAATTCTAGTCCCTAGAATATAACTCTACTGCGCATACATTTATCAGCCTGATACCAGTTGCTACTACTGCATTTAAGGCTGTACTTACATCATACGGTAACAGCAGTATTTTCTTAGTCAATTCCATTCACAGAAAATAAAAGTACTGCACATACCTCATTTGCGGAGGACCCCGCATGCTATTCCCAGTTTCTGAAGTTACCCCACTCCTCAGAATGTCGAGAACAGCCAGTGGATCTTAGTTACGCCTGCTAAGATCATAGAAAAAAAACGCAGGCAGTTTCTTCTTCCAAATACTGCCTGAGATAGAAAAACAGCACACTCCGGTGCCATTTAAAATAAACTTTTGATTGAAGAATAGTTAAGTAAAAACTCCAGCTCCTCTCGCGACCTCCTTTGTTGAGGGTTGCAAGAGAATGACTGGATATGACATGTGAGGGGAGGAGCTATATAGCAGCTCTGCTTGGGTGATCCTCTTGCAACTTCCTGTTGGGAAGGAGAATATATCCCATAAGTAATGGATGACCCGTGGACTGAACACACTTAACAAGAGAAATAGCTAAAGACATAGATTAAACCTCATTTGCGAAAATATCAAAAAATGACGAAATTATTAGCATGTTAATCAAGTTAAAGGACCAGTCAACACATTGTATTTGCATAATCAACAAATGCAAGATAAGACAATGCAATAGCACTTAGTCTGAACTTCAAATGAGTAGTAGATTTTTGTCCCTTTAACAATGCTAAACAAATCATAATCCGATACTTGATCATAAAGTATCCAACCAGAAAGATGAAGCAATTGCAACATCAGCCAAATAAATTACAGGTCTAAGAAAAGTACCTGAAAATAAATAATTTTCCTTAAATAAGATACAACCATCTGAAGGAAAAAAATAAATACTATTTGCTATAGGAATAATAGTATGTTTAGCAGGAGTAGAGATAGCCCCAATAAAGAAGAAAACACATCAAAATGGTAGAATTTAGTAAAAGTATGCAAAGAAGACCAAGTTGCTGCTTTGCAAATCTGATCAACAGAAGCTTCATTCCTAAACGCCCAGGAAGTAGAAACTGACCTAGTAGAATGAGCCGTAATTTTTTGAGGCGGGGATTTACCCGACTCAACATAAGCATGATGAATCAAAGACTTTAACCAAGAAGCCAAAGAAATGGCGGAGGCCTTCTGACCTTTCCTGGACCCAGAAAAGATAGACAGACTAGAAGTCTTTCTAAAATCTTTAGTAGCTTCAACATAATATTTAAAAGCTCTTACTACATCCAAAGAATGTAAAGATCTCTCCTTTGAATTCTTAGGATTAGGACACAATGAAGGAACCACAATTTCTCTACTAATGTTGTTAGAATTCACAACCTTAGGTAAAAATTTAAATGAAGTCCGCAACACTACCTTATCCTGATGAAAAATCAGAAAAGGAGATTCACAAGAAAGAGCAGATAATTCAGAAACTCTTCTAGCAGAAGAGATGGCCAAAAGGAACAGAACTTTCCAAGAAAGTAATTTAATGTCCAGAGAATGCATAGGTTCAAACGGAGGAGCTTGTAAAGCCCTCAGAACCAAATTAAGACTCTAAGGAGGAGAGATCGACTTAATGACAGGTTTGATATGAACCAAAGCCTGTACAAAACAATGAATATCAGGAAGATTAGCAATCTTTCTGTGAAAAAGAACAGAAAGAGCAGAGATTTGTCCTTTCAAAGAACTTGCAGACAAACCTTTATCCAAACCATCCTGAAGAAACTGTAAAATTCTAGGAATTCTGAAAGAATGCCAGGAGAATTTATGAGAAGAACACCAAGAAATGTAAGTCTTCCAGACTCGATAATAAATCTTCCTAGACACAGATTTACGAGCCTGTAACATAGTATTAATTACTGAGTCAGAGAAACCTCTATGACTAAGAATCAAGCGTTCAATTTCCATACCTTCAAATTTAATGATTTGAGATCCTGATGGAAAAAAGGGCCTTGAGATAGAAGGTCTGGTCTTAACGGAAGAGTCCAAGGTTGGCAACTGGCCATCCGAATGAGATCCGCATACCAAAACCTGTGAGGCCATGCTGGAGCCACCAGCAGCACAAACGAACGTTCCATTAGAATTTTGGAAATCACCTTTGGAAGAAGAACTAGAGGCGGAAAGATATAGGCAGGATGATAATTCCAAGGAAGCGACAACGCGTCCACTGCCTCCGCCTGAGGGTCCCTGGATCTGGACAGATACCTGGGAAGTTTCTTGTTTAGATGAGAGGCCATCAGATCTATTTCTGGAGGTCCCCACATTTGAACAATCTGAAGAAATACCTCTGGGTGAAGGGACCATTCGCCCGGATGTAACGTCTGGCGACTGAGATAATCCGCTTCCCAATTGTCTACACCTGGGATGTGAACCGCAGAGATTAGACAGGAGCTGGATTCCGCCCATACAAGTATCCGAGATACTTCTTTCATAGCCTGAGGACTGCGAGTCCCACCTTGATGATTGACATATGCCACGGTTGTGACATTGTCTGTCTGAAAACAAATAAACGATTCTCTCTTCAGAAGAGGCTAAAACTGAAGAGCTCTGAAAATCGCACGGAGTTCCAAAATGTTGATTGGTAATCTCGCCTCCTAAGATTCCCAAACCCCCTGCGCTGTCAGAGATCCCCATACAGCTCCCCAACCTGACAGACTCGCATCTGTTGAGATCACAGTCCAGGTTGGACGAACAAAAGAAGCCCCTTGGACTAAACGATGGTGATCTACCCACCACGTCAGAGAGTGTCGTACATTGGGATTTAAGGATATTAATTGTGATATCTTTGTATAATCCCTGCACCACTGGTTCAGCATACAATGCTGAAGAGGTCGCATGTGAAAACGAGCAAAAGGGATCGCGTCATATGCAGCAGTCATGAGACCTAGAATTTCCATGCACAAAGCTACCGAAGGGAATGATTGAGACTGAAGGTTTCGACAGGCTGAAACCAATTTCAGACGTCTCTTTTATGTTAGAGACAAGGTCATGGACACTGAATCTATTTGAAAACCCAAAAAGGTTACCTTTGTCTGAGGAATCAAACTTTTTGGTAAATTGATCCTCCAACCATGTCTTTGAAGAAACAACACAAGTTGATTCGTGTGAGATTCTGCAGAATGTAAAGACTGAGCAAATACCAAGATATCGTCCAAATAAGGAAATACCGCAATACCCTGTTCTCGGATTACAGAGAGAAGGGTACCGAGTACCTTTGAAAAGATCCTTGGAGCTGTTGCTAGGCCAAACGGAAGGGCCACAAACTGGTAATGCTTGTCTAGAAAACATAATTTATGCTTACCTGATAAATTTATTTCTCTTGTAGTGTGTTCAGTCCACGGGTCATCCATTACTTATGGGATATATTCCCTTCCCAACAGGAAGTTGTAAGATGATCACCCAAAGCAGAGCTGCTATATAGCTCCTCCCCTCACATGTCATATCCAGTCATTCGACCGAAACAAGACAAGAAAGGAGAAACCATAGGGTGCAGTGGTGACTGGAGTTTAATTAAAATTTAGATCTGCCTTAAAAAAAAAAGACAGGGCGGGCCGTGGACTGAATACACTACAAGAGAAATAAATTTATCAGGTAAGCATAAATTATGTTTTCTCTTGTTAAGTGTATTCAGTCCACGGGTCATCCATTACTTATGGGATACCAATACCAAAGCTAAAGTACACGGATGATGGGAGGGACAAGGCAGGAACTTAAACGGCAGGAACCACTGCCTGTAGAACCTCTCTCTCAAAAACAGCCTCCGAAGAAGCAAAAGTGTCAAATTTGTAAAATATTGAAAAGGTGTGAAGCGAAGACCAAGTCGCAGCCTTGCAAATCTGTTCAACAGAGGCCTCATTCTTAAAGGCCCAGGTGGAAGCCACAGCTCTAGTGGAATGAGCTGTAATTCTTTCAGGGGGCTGCTGTCCAGCAGTCTCATAGGCTAAACGTATTATGCTACGAAGCCAAAAGGAGAGAGAGGTTGCCGAAGCTTTTTGACATCTCCTCTGTCCAGAGTAAACGACAAACAGGGAAGAAGTTTGACGAAAATCTTTAGTTGCCTGCAAATAGAACTTCAGGGCACGGACTACGTCCAGATTATGCAAAAGTCGTTCCTTCTTTGAAGGAGGATTAGGACATAATGATGGAACAACAATCTCCTGATTGATATTCCTGTTAGAAACTACCTTAAGTAAAAACCCAGGTTTAGTACGCAGAACTACCTTGTCTGAATGGAAAATCAGATAAGGAGAATCACAATGTAAGGCAGATAGCTGAGACTCTTCGAGCCAAGGAAATAGCCATCAAAAACAGAACTTTCCAAGATAAAAGCTTAATATCAATAGAATGAAGGGGTTCAAACGGAACACCTTGAAGAACTTTAAGAACCAAGTTTAAGCTACACGGCGGAGCAACAGTCTTAAACACAGGTTTAATCCTAGCCAAAGCCTGACAAAAAGCCTGGACGTCTGGAACTTCTGCCAGACGTTTGTGTAAAAGAATAGACAGAGCAGAAATCTGTCCCTTTAACGAACTAGCAGATAAGCCCTTTTCTAAACCCTCTTGTAGAAAGGACAATATCTTAGGAATCCTAACCTTACTCCATGAGTAACTCTTGGATTCGCACCAATATAAATATTTACGCCATATCTTATGGTAAATTTTTCTGGTAACAGGCTTCTGTGCCTGTATTAAGGTATCAATAACAGACTCAGAGAAGCCACGCTTTGATAGAATCAAGCGTTCAATCTCCATGCAGTCAGCCTCAGACAAATTAAATTTGGATGGTTGAAAGGACCTTGTATTAGAAGGTCCTGCCTCAGAGGCAGAGACCATGGTGGACAGGACGTCATGTCCACTAGGTCTGCATACCAGGCCCTGCGTGGCCACGCAGGCGCTATCAGAATCACCGATGCTCTCTCCTGTTTGATCTTGGCAATCAGTCGAGGCAGCAGCGGAAACGGTGGAAACACATAAGCCATGTTGAAAACCCAAGGGGCTGCTAGAGCATCTATCAGCGGCGCTCCCGGGTCCCTGGACCTGGATCCGTAACAAGGAAGCTTGGCGTTCTGGCGAGACGCCATGAGATCCAGTTCTGGTTTGCCCCAACGATGAACCAGCTGAACGAACACCTCAGGATGAAGTTCCCACTCCCCCGGATGAAAAGTCTGTCGACTTAGAAAGTCCGCCTCCCAGTTCTCCACGCCTGGGATGTAAATCGCTGAAAGGTGGCAAGAGTGAGACTCTGCCCAGCGAATTATCCTTGAGACTTCTAACATCGCTAGGGAACTCCTGGTTCCCCCTTGATGGTTGATGTAAGCCACAGTCGTGATGTTGTCTGACTGAAATCTGATGAACCTCAGTGTTGCTAACTGAGGCCAAGCTAGAAGAGCATTTAATATTGCTCTTAACTCCAGAATATTTATTGGGAGGAGTTTCTCCTCCTGAGTCCACGATCCCTGAGCCTTCAGGGAGTTCCAGACTGCACCCCAACATAGAAGGCTGGCATCTGTTACAATCGTCAAATCTGGCCTGCGAAAGGTCATACCCTTTGACAGATGGACCCGAGAAAGCCACCAGAGAAGAGAATCTCTGCTCACTTGATCCAGATTTAGTAGAGGGGACAAATCTGAGTAATCCCCATTCCACTGACTTAGCATGCATAATTGCAGCGGTCTGAGATGCAGGCGCGCAAATGGCACTATGTCCATTGCCGCTACCATTAAGCTGATTACTTCCATGCACTGAGCCACTGACGGGCGTGGAATGGAATGAAGGACACGGCAAGCATTTAGAAGTTTTGATAACCTGGACTCAGTCAGGTAAATTTTCATCTCTACAGAATCTATAAGAGTCCCTAGGAAGGAGACTCTTGTGAGTGGTAATAGAGAACTCTTTTCCACGTTCACCTTCCACCCATGCGACCTCAGAAATGCCAGAACTATCTCTGTATGAGACTTGGCAATTTGAAAACTTGACGCTTGTATCGGAATGTCGTCTAGATACGGAGCCACCGCTATGCCTCGCGGTCTTAGAACCGCCAGAAGTGAGCCCAGAACCTTTGTAAAAATTCTCGGGGCCGTAGCTAACCCGAAGGGAAGAGCTACAAGCTGGTAATGCCCGTCTAGAAAGGCAAATCTTAGGTACCGATAATGATCTTTGTGAATCGGTATGTGAAGGTAGGCATCCTTTAAGTGCACTGTGGTCATGTACTGACCCTCTTGGATCATGGGTAGGATGGTTCGAATAGTTTCCATTTTGAATGATGGAACTCTTAGGAATTTGTTTAAGATCTTTAAGTCCAAGATTGGTCTGAAGGTTCCCTCTTTCTTGGGAACTACAAACAGATTTGAGTAAAATCCTTGCCCTTGTTCCGTCCGCGGAACTGGGTGGATCACCCCCATTACTAGGAGGTCTTGTACACAGCGTAGAAATGCCTCTTTCTTTATTTGGTTTGCTGATAACATTGAAAGATGAAATCTCCCTTGTGGAGGAGAAGCTTTGAAGTCCAGAAGATATCCCTGAGATATGATCTCCAACGCCCAGGGATCCTGGACATCTCTTGCCCACGCCTGGGCGAAGAGAGAAAGTCTGCCCCCCACTAGATCAGTTTCCGGATAGGGGGCCATCCCTTCATGCTGTCTTAGGGGCAGTAGTAGGTTTTCTGGCCTGCTTGCCCTTGTTCCAGGACTGGTTAGTTTTCCAGGCCTGTCTGTAACGAACAACAGTTCCTTCCTGTTTTGGAGCGGAGGAAGTTGATGCTGCTCCTGCCTTCAAGTTTTAGACTGTTTGGCCTTTGATTTGGCCCTGTCCTGAGGAAGAGTATGACCCTTACCTCCAGAAATGTCAGCGATAATTTCTTTCAAGCCGGGCCCGAATAAGGTTTGCCCCTTGAAAGGAATATTAAGCAATTTAGATTTAGAAGTCACGTCAGCTGACCAGGATTTAAGCCATAGCGCTCTGCGCGCCTGGATGGCGAATCCGGAGTTCTTAGCCGTTAGTTTAGTTAAATGTACAATGGCATCAGAAACAAATGCATTAGCTATCTTAAGTGCTTTAAGCTTGTCCATAATTTCATCCAATGGAGCTGTGTGAATGGCCTCTTCTAGAGACTCAAACCAGAATGCAGCAGCAGCAGCAGTGACAGGCGCAATGCATGCAAGGGGCTGTAAGATAAAACCTTGTTGAATAAACATTTTCTTAAGGTAACCTAATTTTTTATCCATTGGATCCGAAAAAGCACAACTATCCTCCACCGGGATAGTGGTACGCTTAGCTAAAGTAGAAACTGCTCCCTCCACCTTAGGGACCGTCTGCCATAAGTCCTGTGTAGTGGCGTCTATTGGAAACATTTTCCTAAATATAGGAGGTGGGGAAAAGGGCACACCGGGTCTATCCCACTCCTTGCTAATAATTTCTGTAAGCCTTTTAGGTATAGGAAAAACGTCAGTACACACCGGCACCGCATAGTATCTATCCAGCCTACATAATTTCTCTGGAATTGCAACTGTGTTACAGTCATTCAGAGCCGCTAAAACCTCCCCTAGCAATACACGGAGGTTCTCAAGCTTAAATTTAAAATTAGAGATCTCTGAATCCGGTTTCCCTGGATCAGATCCGTCACCCACAGAATGAAGCTCTCCGTCCTCATGTTCTGAAAACTGTGACGCAGTATCGGACATGGCTCTCACAGCACCAGCGCGCTCTGTCCTTATCCCAGAGCAATCGCGCTTGCCTCTTAATTCTGGCAATTTAGATAATACTTCTGTCAGGGTATTATTCATAATAGTAGCCATGTCTTGTAAAGTGATTTGTATGGGCATCTGATGTACTTGGCGCCACAATATCACGCGCCTCCTGAGCGGGAGTCAAAGGTACTGACACGTGAGGAGAGTTAGTCGGCATAACTTCCCCCTCGTTGTCTGGTGATAATTCCTTTACAGATAAAGACTGACCTTTATTATTTAAAGTGAAATCAATACATTTAGTACACATATTTCTATGGGGCTCCACACTGGCCTTCAAACATAGTGAACAAACAGATTCATCTGTGTCAGACATGTTTAAACAGACTAGCAATGAGACTAGCAAGCTTGGAAAACACTTTAAAATAAATTTACAAGCAATATAGAAAACGCTACTGCGCCTTTAAGAAGCACAAAAAACTGTCACAGTTGAAATAACAATGAACCAAATCAGTTATAGCAACCAAATTTTTACAGTAAATGTATTAAGTTAGCAGAGCATTGCACCCACTTGCAAATGGATGATTAACCCCTTAATACCCAAAACGGATAATCAATAGAGAAAAAAACGTTTTTTAACACAGTCAAACACACTGTCACAGGTCTGCTGTGACTGATTACCTCCCTCAATATGACTTTTGAAGTCCCTTGAGCTCTCTAGAGACGTCCTGGGTCATGCAGGAAGAAGCAGGAAGACTGAGACTGAATTTTTACTGCGCAAAAAAGCGCTAAAATAGGCCCCTCCCACTCATTATTACAACAGTGGGAGGCCTCAGTTAACTGTTTCTATGCAGAAATATAAGTCAGCCATGTGGAAAAATTCATGCCCCAATAAGTTGCCAGCAAACGTTTTAAACATCCTTTTTTAAAGAGTATGTATCTCTATTGATAAGCCTGATACCAGTCCTACTGCATTTAAGGCTTATTACATTACTTCAGTATTAGCAGCATTTTCTTAGTCAAATTCCATTCCTTAGAAAATTACTTTACTGCATATACATTAATCAGCCTGATACCAGTCGCTTTCACTGCATTTTCTTTACTTACATTACATCGGTATCAGCAGTATTTTCTTAGTCAATTCCATTCCTTAGAAAAATATTTTACTGCACATACCTTATTTGCAGGAGACCCTGCACGCTATTCCCTTTCTGAAGTTACCCCACTCCTCAGAATGTGCGAGAACAGCCAGTGGATCTTAGTTACTTCTGCTAAGATCATAGAAAACGCAGGCAGATTCTTCTTCCAAATACTGCCTGAGAAAAAAACAGCACACTCCGGTGCCATTTAAAAATAAACTTTTGATTGAAGAAATAATTAAGTATAAAACACCACACTCCTCTCAGGACCTCCATCTATGTTGAGGGTTGCAAGAGAATGACTGGATATGACATGTGAGGGGAGGAGCTATATAGCAGCTCTGCTTTGGGTGATCCTCTTGCAACTTCCTGTTGGGAAGGGAATATATCCCATAAGTAATGGATGACCCGTGGACTGAATACACTTAAGAGAAAAGAGAATCTCAGAAACTGAAAGTGATCTGGATGAATCCGAATATGAAGATATGCATCCTGTAAATCTATTGTGGACATATAATGCCCTTGCTGAACAAAAGGCAGAATAGTCCTTATAGTTACCATTTTGAATGTTGGTATCCTTACATAACGATTCAATATCTTTAGATCCAGAACTGGTCTGAAGGAATTCTCCTTCTTTGGTACAATGAATAGATTTGAGTAAAACCCCAGACCCTGTTCCAGAACTGGAACTGGCACAATTACTCCAGCCAACTCTAGATCTGAAACACATTTCAGAAATGCCTGAGCCTTCACTGGGTTTATTGGAATGCGAGAGAGAAAAAATCTCCTCGCAGGCGGCCTTACCTTGAAACCTATTCTGTACCCTTGTGGAACAATGTTCTGAATCCAAAGACTGTGAATCGAATTGATCCAAATGTCTTTGAAAAATCGTAACCTGCCCCCTACCAGCTGTGCTGGAATGAGGGCCGTACCTTCATGTGGACTTGGGAGCTGGTTTTGACTTTCTAAAAGGCTTGGTTTTATTCCAGATTGGAGGTTTCCAGACAGAAACCGTTCCTTTAGAGGAAGGGTCAGGCTTCTGTTCCTTATTCTGACAAAAGGAACGAAAACGATTAGCAGCCCTGTATTTACCTTTAGATTTTTTGTCCTGAGGCAAAAAAGTTCCTTTCCCCCCCAGTAACAGTTGAAATAATAGAATCCAACTGGGAACCAAATAATTTATTACCTTGGAAAGAAAGAGAAAGCAAAGTTGACTTAGAAGACATAGCTGCATTCCAAGATTCAAGCCATAAAGCTCTTCTAGCTAAAATACCTAAAGACATACCTGACATCAACTCTAATGATATCAAAGATGGCATCACAAATAAAATTATTAGCATGTTGAAGGAGTTTAACAATGCTATGAGTATTATGGTCTGATACTTGTTGTGCTAAAGCCTCCAACCAAAAAGTGGAAGCGGCAGCAACATCAGCCAAAGAAATAGCAGGCCTAAGAAGATTACCTGAACATAAGTAAGCTTTTCTTAGAAAGGATTCAATCTTCCTATCTAAAGGATCCTTAAAGGAAGTACTATCTGCCTTAGGAATAGTAGTACGTTTAGCAAGAGTAGAGATAGCCCCATCAACTTTAGGGATTTTGTCCCAAAACTCTAATCTGTCAGATGGCACAGGATACAATTTCTTAAACCTTTGAGAAGGAGTAAATGAAGTACCCATATTATTCCATTCCCTAGAAATTACTTCAGAAATAAAATCAGGGACAGGAAAAACTTCTGGAATAACCATAGGAGGTTTAAAAACCGAATTTAAACGCTTAGTAGATTTAGTATCAAGAGGACTAGATTCCTCCATCTCTAAAGCGATTAAAAATTCTTTAAGTAAAGAGCGAATAAATTCCATCTTAAATAAATATGAAGATTTATCAGTGTCAATATCGGAGATAGAATCCTCTGAACCAGAAAAATCCTCATCAGAAACAGACAAATCAGAATGATGACGGTCATTTAAAATTTCATCTGAAAAATGAGAAGTTTTAATAGACCTTTTACGTTTACTGGAAGGAGGAATAACAGACATAGCCTTCCTAATAGATTTAGAAACAAATTCTCTTATATTAACAGGAACATCCTGAGTATTAGATGTTAAGGGAACAGCAACAGGTAATGGTATATTACTAATGGAAATACTATCTGCATTAGCAAGCTTATCATGACATTCATCACAAACTACAGCCGGAGGAACAGTTACCACAAGTTTACAACAAATGCACTTAACTTTGGTAGTACCAGCATCAGGCAGAGTCTTTCCAGAAGTAGATTCTGAAACATATAAAGCAAAATTATCAAATTCCTTAAATGACAGTTTCAGGAATGGGAAAGAATGCCAATGAATAAGCCTCTAGCAACCAGAAGCAATGAAAAAATGAGACTGAAATAATGTGAAAAAAAGGTGGAGACAAGAACGACGCCCACATTTTTTAGCGCCAAAAAATACGCCCACATTATTGGCGCCTTAAAATTTTTTCGCACCAAGAATGACGCCACATCCGGTAACGCCGACATTTTTGTCGCAAAACGTCAAAAAAATTACGCAATCACGAATTTTTGCGCCAAGAATGACGCAATAAATTGAAGCATTTTCAGCCCCCGCGAGCCTAACAGCCCACAGGGAAAAAAAGTCAATTTGAAAACAATTTTTAAGGTAAGAAAAAATTTGAATATTCATATGCATTAACCCAAATAATGAAACTGACTTGTCTGAAATAAGGAATATTGATCATCCTGAATCAAGGCAAATATAAGTTTAAAGACATATTTAGAACTTTATATATAAAGTGCCCAACCATAGCTTAGAGTGTCACAAAAAATAAGACTTACTTACCCCAGGACACTCATCTACATATAGTAGATAGCCAAACCAGTACTGAAATGAGAATCAGTAGAGGTAATGGTATATAAGAGTATATCGTCGATCTGAAAAGGGAGGTAAGAGATGAATCTCTACGACCGATAACAGAGAACCTATGAAATAGATCCCGTAGAAGGAGACCATTGAATTCAAATAGGCAATACTCTCTTCACATCCCTCTGACATTCACTGCACTCAGAGGAAAACCGGGCTCCAGCCTGCTGCGAAGCGCATAACGTAGAATCCAACTTACTTCACCACCTCCACGGGAGGCAAAGTTTGCAAAACTGAATTGTGGGTGTGGTGAGGGGTGTATTTATAGGCATTTTGAGGTTTGGGAAACTTTGCCCCTCCTGGTAGGAATGTATATCCCATACGTCACTAGCTCATGGACTCTTGCTAATTACATGAAAGAAAAGTGAGACTTAAATAATGTGAAAAAAAAGTGGCGCTAAGTATAACGCCCACATTTTTTGGCGCCAAGTATGACGCCCACATTTTTTGGCGCAAAAAGACGTCTAACACATGTGTCAAAAAATGACGCAACCACTAACAAACTTCATAGTTGACGCCGGAAATGACAAAAATTTTGCGCCAAAAAAGTTTGCGCCAAAAATGACGCAATAAATTAAAGCATTTTCTGCCCCCGCGAGCCTAACAGCCCGCAAGTGAAAAAGTCAATTTAAATAGTTTTAAGGTAAGAGAAAATATTAATTCATAAGCATTTTCCCAAAAAAATGAAACCGACAGTCTGAAAGAAGGAATACTGAATATCCTTAATAATGGCAAATATAAGTTTAAAACATATATTTATAACTTTACATATAAAGTGCCCAACCATAGGGAGGTAGGAGAAGAAATCTCTACGACCGATAACAGAGAACCTATGAAATAGATCCCCTAGAGGAAGACCATTGTATTCAAATATGCAATACTCTCTTCACAACCCTCTGACATTCACTGCACTCAGAGGAAAACCGGGCTCCAGCCTGCTGCGAAGCGCATAACGTAGAATCTAGCACAAACTTACTTCACCACCTCCATGGGAGGCAAAGTTTGTAAAACTGAATTGTGGGTGTGGTGAGGGGTGCATTTATAAGCATTTTAAAGTTTGGGAAACTTTGCCCCTCCTGGTAGGAATGTATATCCCATACGTCACTAGCTCATGGACTCTTGCTGATTACATGAAAGAAAAGGGTATTTGTGCCCCTGTATCATTCAGCTGCCTTTTCTGTGTTCCTTGTAAATGATATTCCACAAGAACTCGGTCTCGCATAAGTCTGAGCTCCCAGATTGTAATCCATAAGCAAGTAGCTGGAACAACCTCTTTTTCTTGGCCTCCTAGGAGATGTAGAATAAACTAAGAAAATACACATACATACACAAACACACCTATCAATATCTAGGTCTATATCTAGAATGTAAGTTCCCACGGGAACAGGGCCCTCAATTCCCCATGTATTGGTTTGTTAAATTTTATCTAGTGTCTTATATTGTATTGTACTTTTATCTTTGTGCCCATGGACAGCGCTGCGGAATCTGCTGGCGCTTTATGAAATAATCACACATACACCATTACCAATAAACACTTTTCTTCACATTCTAAGCACCACAATATGGAGAGTCACCCTGTTCTACACTGTTTGCCTGTTATCCCTTTTCCCTTGCCTCTACCCTAAAGAGGGACAGTAAGTTGGAAAAAAAGGAATTATTTGATATACCTCATTTAGACTGATGTAAATAACATTTTATACTTATGATTAGACTTGCCTGTTGGCAGGCACATTTTACATTAGGTTTTATTAGTATACAATTTTATTTGCACACACCCAGTCATTTTCACTATTTCAAAATATTAAATACCTTCAAGTAAGAACCATAGTACTTTGTCACATATGGACTGTCGCACTGGCTTAGGACAGTTATTTCTTGCTGTATGTCTTCTATTTCATCCTCTGCTTCTTCTAGGTCAATGATCTTTATTGCAACCACATGCTGAGTCCGGTTGTCAACTCCTTTAAACACTTCACCAAAAGAACCTTTGCCAATGCGTTCTTGCTTTGTGAAGAGCTCTTCTGGATCAGCTCGGTGGTTCTACAAGACAAAAAAAAATATTAAGTTAAATAAAATTTAAAATCAGTTAGATAAAAATGAGCGACATTATAAACATCTGGTATGTCTACCCATAAAGTCACTGCAGATCCATTTCACTATGGGTGCAAAAGGCTGAAAAATGTTTTAGTACCAAAAAATTGGTTTGTCAGGGATGCTAAGAATGAACAGGCTCATTCTTACACTATGCACAAGGAAATAGTGTACAGCTAAGAGGACAATACTGTTGTGCTCCACACAGAGGTTAAAGGGACATAAAAAAACTGTTTAAACCCCTTCAGTACCAGGAGTGTTTTAAGGCACTTTGAAGTGTTTACTGCTGTTCACGTTTAGATTAATTACAATGTAAGAGCAATGCAATGAATCAATAACAGATCTTTCTAAATAATGATAAACGTGATATGATAAGTTTATTTCTTTCTGCCCCAGACATTTTGGCTTAGAGGAAGTGCAGAGTCAACATCCAAAACATCCACCTTTGTAAAGTCCAGCCCCACCTAAAATCAGCTACTTTGTCTACACAAGAGCCAGACTCAGATCTTTCCCCTCCACAATTTACTCACATTAACTACCTAATCAGTTGCTTAAAAGTGCATGCTCTGAATCATGAAAGTTTAATTTTGACTTTACTGTCCCTATAAGTTCCTCGGATAGTGGTGTGATAGATTTGAATGTTAGTGAATAAAAGGCATGAGAATTCTTACTCACCATGAAAAAAAAATCTGCTCCTATATATTCAACCCGGCTCCTAGATTTTGAACTAATTTGTTTAACTCAATATATTTAATATAGCCATTAAAGCATTGTACAGTGCTGCCATTTTCATTTAATTCTATGAGACAGCAAAGATTCAGGGCCAGATTACAAGTGGCAAACTATTTAGCGCAAACACAGCTGGAAGTAAACTAAACATGTGCTAATCTACAAGTTGAAAGAAAAATTTTGAAACAGTGAAACCTAACTTCAGGACTACAAATATCATGACTGTATTACTTTCTCCCCATAGACTTTAATTGAACACTCTTTCCAATAAATAAAACACTTATTAGTCAGACACTAACCCGACATGCCTACCACCTCTTCCTGGAAACTAGTCTCGTCTATGCATTCGCAGGAATAAGGTGAAGGAAGCTGCTCCAGGTGTTTGTGAGAAGGGTTCGCAAACCCATCTAAAGCCGTTTCCCCTTAGAGAGCTACTGACTTATGGGTATATCATACCCTAGGGATTATTCTTTCAGGCATTTTTAGGCTTGTGTTTATAAGTACTTTATTTTCACCCTATGTACATCATGGAGTAGGTTTTTAAAAAAAAATAAAGTTCACCTGTTTTTTTCACACGTCTTACACTACCAAGTCTGCATGAAGGTGCGGATCCCGATCCAGATCTTCTGATAGGGGCAGATTATGCCTTTTTCAGGGGGCTTGGTTTCATTCTGTTTAAGATTGATGGGTTCTGAGCATTATTTCTAAATAATACAGAATATGTTTCAGATCAAGGACTTCCCGGGAATGGTTTCTTAAGTCTCCTGTTACTAAGAATCTTGTAAAGGCAGGAGCTTCCCCCCCACCCCCAAAGTCGTTTTCAGATCTCAAATCTATGAGAGTAAAAAATTTCAGATTAGGAACAGGGTCAAGGATTTTATTCCAACATCTTTATTGTCCTAAGAAAAAAGGAATTTACAGACCTGTTCTGGACTTCAAAAAAAATGTAACATTTCTCAGGGTTCCTTCTTTCAAGATGGGGACAGTACATGTCCTATATAGATCTGACGAATGTGTATCTTCATAATCCTATTCCCAGAGATCATCATCAATTTCTATGATTTGCATTCATGGATTGGACAAGTATTTTCAGTTTTACCGTTTGGTATGGCTACCGCTCCTAGAATTTTTACAAAGTTTCTGGGGTCCTCTTATTAAGAGATCAGCATGTTTTGGTGGTTCCCTACCAGGAAAATGTCTTCGTACATGCTCCATCTTTATAAATGCGGAATCTCTCATATACAGTTATTTTTGTTTCATCAAGAGCATGGTTCGAAAGTAAAATTTTACTAAACACTTTCCCCTCAGTCCAGGATTACTTTGAGTTTGATAATCTTTTCCGTCTTCACAAGACTTTTTTTGACAAAAAAAGAGAAGGCTGAAATTACTCTTTAAAGAACAGGAAGTTTGGTTACCTGGGGGGAGGGGGGGTGAAGATGCCTATAAATGTTCTGGAACTTTAATTTTCCAAGACCTTCAGTTTTGGCCTGTCCTGAAGAGATACTTAGAGTTGACAGTCAATGTCACGCAGTGGCTTACATCAATCATCGGAGGGAACTCGCAGTTCCCTGACTATGTGGGAGGTTTTCCGAATTCAGACTTGAGTAGAAAGCAATGCCTGTATAATTTCGGCAGTTCATATTCCCGGGATGTGCAATAGGGAAAGACTCAGTCATCAATCCTTTCATCCAGGGGAATGGTCTCTTCAATCTGGAAGTCTTCAGTCATCCGGAAGTGGATCAGATGGCTTCTCGTTTTAACGAAGAACTCACCAGATATTTTGAGAGGTATAGGGATCCTCCGGTGGAGTTTGTGGATGCTCTAGTAGTTCCTTGGTTGTTTTGTCTGGCTTACATTTTTCCACCTCTTGTTCTGTTACCAAGTGTGATAGCAAGGATCAAGCAGGAGATATCATCAGTAATCATGATTGCTCCAGCTTAACCTCGCAGGACATCGTGTGCATAGCTGGTGCAAATATCAAGTTGTTCTTTGTGGCTTCTTCTGAGTCACAACCTTCGGTCTCAAGGTCTATTTTTTCATCACGATTTAAAATCTCTAAATTTGATGGTTTGGCGATATAATACTAAGAGGGTTTTTTTCTGATCCTGTCATTTTGGTTCAGAAGGTGGTCACAAGGCTTTCATTTTCTGGTGTGTGCAACACAGGTTCAGTTGGCACTCTTAGAATTCTTTAATTTATTCAGGATGGTTTGGATAAAGGGGCAGATCTCTGCTCTGACTTGTTTCATAAGAAGACAGCTTCATTTTCAGAATTTTATCCAGGCCTTAGTCGCAATTATACTTGTGAGTAACCAATTTCTCTTCCATGAAATCTTATTTGGTTTTAGGAGTTTTGAAGGTTCCTCCTTTCTGAGCATATGCACGTTTTGAATATTCCGCTTTTGTCCTGGAATGTTTTGTTTTAGTTATTTCTTCTGCTAGAAGTGTTTCTGATTTGTCTGCTCTTTGTTGTGAGCATCCTTGTCTTGATTGTTTTTTAGGATAAGGTTGTTTGAGTACCATGTTTTATTTAAAATGACCACTAAACACAGTAAAATGGCATAATTAACAAGTGCATACTAAAGACAATGCGATAACTAAATTTCAAAAAACATTTATGCTTACCTGATAAATTTCTTTCTGGGCATGGAGAGTCCACCACGTCATTCATATTACTAGTGAGATATTCATCTCCTGGCCAGCAAAAGGAGGCAAAGAGCACCCCAGCAAAGCGGTTAAGTGTAACTTTCCTTACCCATAATCCCCAATCAGCCAAAGGAAAAAGAAGAAACACAAAAAAGGTAGAGAGATGCCTGAGGTTTACTAAATAAAAAAAATAAAAAAACCCTGCCAAATTATGATTAAAAAAAAAAAAAAAAAAGGCGCAGTTGTAGAATATCCATGCCCGGAAAGAAAGAAATTTATCAGGTAAACAAATTGTTTTCTTTCCTATGGCATGTAGAGTCCACAACTTCATTCCAATTACTAGTGGGAACCAATACCCAAGCTAGAGTAAATGGAATGAAAAGGGAAGGAGAACAAGGCAGGCGGACCTAAACCTAAGGCACCACCACTTGAAGAAACTCTCTCCCAAAAGAGACCTCAGCGGAGGCAAAAGTATCATATTTGTAGAATTAGGAAAAAGTATGCAGAGGACCATGTTGCCGCCTTCCAAATCTGTCAGAGAGAAGCTTCATTTTTGAAAGCCCAAGATGAGGAGACAGCCCTAGTGGAATGAGCCATAATTCTCTCAGGAGGCTGCTGTCCAGCTGTCTCCTAAGCAAAGCGAATCATACTACTTAACCAGAGGGAAAGGGTAGTAGAAGTGGCCTTCTGACCCTTACGCTTTCCAGAGAAAACAACAAACAGGGCAGAAGATTGCCGAAAATCTTGAGTAGCTTGTAGATAAAAATTTTAGAGCATGCACAACATCCAGGTTATGCAAAAGACGTTCCTAATGAGAAGGATTAGGACAAAAAGGAGGAACAACAATTTCCTGATTAATGATTTCATCTGACACCACCTTAGGGAGAAACCCCAATTTAGTAAGAAGGACCGCCTTATCAGCAAGAAAAATAAGGTAAGGGGGAATCGCACTGCAGAGCTGAAAGCTCAGAAACTCTGAGCGAGAAGAATTAGCAAGGAGAAACAAAACCTTCCAAGATAATTTTATATCCACAACATCCATCGGCTCAAACTGAGCCTGCTGCTAAACTTTATGAACTAGGTTAAGGCTCCAAGGAGGCGCAAGAGGTTTAAATACAGGCCTGATTCTGACCAGGGCCTGAACAAAAGCTTGAACATCTGGTAAATCTGACAAAGTACTGACTGACAAACCTTTCTCCAGGCCATCCTGAAGAAAAGATAAAAAGCGGGAAATCCTCGCCCAACTGCAGGAGAAACCCTTAGCTTCGCACCAAAAAAAAAAAAAAAAAAGGTATTTACGCCATACCGTATGGTAAATCTTGCGAGTAACAGGTTTACGAGACTGAAGCATAGTATCAATGACCGCTTCCAAAAAACCATGTCTAGACAGGACTAGGTGTTCAATCTCCAAGCAGTCTATTTCAGAGAATCTAAATTTGGATGGAAGAATGAACCTCCTCAGAGGTAAGCTCCAAGGTGGAAGAGATGACCTCTTCACCAGATCCTGCGAGGCCAGGCAGGAGCTATTAGAATAACAGATGCTCTCTCCTGCTTGATACAAGCAAAGACTCGAGGAAGGAGAGCAAACGGAGGAAACAGGTACGCTAGACCGAAATCCCAAGGAACCACCAGAGCATCTATCAGAGCCGCCTGAGGATCTCTTTGGAAGCTTGGCGTTTTGACGGGACCCCATCAGATCCAATTCAGATCCGATTCCGGAACCCCCACCTGAGGATTATCCTTGAGAGCAGTTTCCGGATGGAGAGCCCACTCCCCAGATAAAGTCTGTCTGCTCAGAAAATCCACCTCTCAATTGTCCACTCCTATAATGTGGATGGCAGACAATTGTGAGCTTCCGCCCACTGCAGAATGCAAGTCACCTCTTTTATAGCCAAGGAACTCAGAGTTCCTCCCTGGTGGCTGATGTAAGCCACTGAGGTCATGTTGCCTGACTTGAATCTGATAAACTGGACTAAAGATAATTGAGGCCAAGCTATCAAGGCATTGAAGATTGCTCTCCACTCCAAGATGTTTATGGGAAGAGAAGAGACTCTTCCTAAGATCACAGGCCCTGAGCTTTTAGAGAACCCCAAACAGCTCCACAGCCTAACAGGCTGGTGTCCATAGTCACTATCACCCAGGAAGCAAGTGCCCCAAGACAGATGATCCTTTGAAATTCACCACAAGAGTCTCTTGTTAGGGGATCCAGATTTATCCTCTGCGATAAATCTGAATGGTCTCCATTCCATTGACTGAGCATGCAAAGCTGCAGCGGTCTCAGATGGAAGCGAGCAAAAGGAATTATATCCATGGAAGCCACCATCAGACCAATCAACTCCATGCATTGAGCCACTGATGGACAAATAGAATCAATGATTGTCCCTAGGAAACACACTCTTGTAGCTGGAATTAGAGAACTTTTCCAGATAAACTTTCCACCCGTGGGAACTTCGAAAAAGACAACATCTCTGTATGAGATTTTGCTAGTTGAAAAGAGGACGCCTGAACCAAGATGTCTAGGTAAGGCACCACAGCTATTCCCTGGGATCTGATCACTGCCAATAGAGCTTTCAGAACCTTTGTGAATATTCTGGGAGCCATGGCAAGACCAAACAGAAAGGCAACAAACTGGAAATGCTTGTCCAGAAAAGCAAACCTTAGAAACTGGTAATGATCCCTGTGAATGGGAACGTGTAAATACTCATACTTCTGGTCTATAGTCATGAACTGACCTTCCTGAACCAAAGGAACGAATAGTTTCCATCTTGAAGGTAGGAACCCTGAGGAATTTGTTGAGATATTTTAGGTCTAGGATGGGACTGAAAGTTCCCTCCTTTTTGGGAACCATAAAGATATGAATAGAATCCTTGACCTTGTACTTATAGAGGGACTGGTACAATAACTCCCAGGGAGGATAGGTCCTCTATGCAATTTAAGGCGGTCTTACCTCTTTACCTGGTTTGAGGATAGTCTTAACAGGCGAAATCTGCCCCTTGGAGGGCAAGACTTGAATCCTATTTTGTAACTCTGGGATATTATGTCCACAGTCCACGGATATGGGACATTGCGTATCCAAGCCTGTCGAATAAAGGAAAGCCTGCCCCCCACTTGATTCAAAATCGGATCAGGGGCAGCCCCTACATGCTGATTTAGAGTCAGCGGAAGGCATCTTGTTTTGCTCTCCCTTATTCCAAGGCTGGATGGATTTCCAAGAAGACCTGGATTGGTCTGGTTCGGAAGAGGAGGAAGGCTTCTGTCTTCTAAAATTGCAAAAGGAATGAAAATTAGAAGTTAGTCGACCCTTGGGTCTATTCTTCTTGTCCTGAGGTAGGAAAGATCCCTTACAACCTGTAATCTCTCATAGGACCAAATAGTGTTTTGCCCTTATAAAGGTAAAGCCAAAAGCTTGATCTTTGAAGATACATCAGTCAACCAAGATTTTAACCACAGAGCTCTACGAGCTAGGACAGTGAAGCTAGACATCTTAGATCTCAGTCTAATTACCTGCATGTTGGCATCACAGATAAAGGTATTGGCTAATTTAAGAGCCTTGATCATATCTTGGATCTCCTCAATCGTAGTCTCCTCTGATATCAGATCAGACAGGGCATTGCACCAATAAGATGCTGCACCCGCAACCATAGCAATACTTGCCACTGTATTCCTTGATGGATGTACATCTTCTTTAAAGGGACACTAAACCCAATTTTTTTCTTTCATGATTCATATAGAGCATGCAATTTTAAGAAACGTTCCAATTTACTCTTTATCAAATGTTCTTTGTTCTCTTGCTATCTTTATTTGAAAAAACATAATTTATGTAAGAATTTACCTGATAAATTAATTTTTCATATTGGCAAGAGTCCATGAGCTAGTGACGTATGGGATATACAATCCTACCAGGAGGGGCAAAGTTTCCCAAACCTCAAAATGCCTATAAATACACCCCTCACCACACCCACAATTCAGTTTAACGAATAGCCAAGTAGTGGGGTGATAAAGAAAGTAGTAAAAAGCATCAAAGGAATTTGGAAATAATTGTGCTTCATACAAAAAAAAAAAATCATAACCACCATAAAAAGGGTGGGCCTCATGGACTCTTGCCAATATGAAAGAAATTAATTGATCAGGTAAATTCTTACATATATTGCATTTTTTCATGAAATTGGCAAGAGTCCATGAGCTAGTGACGTATGGGATAGCAAAACCCAAGATGTGGAACTCCACACAAGAGTCACTAGAGAGGGAGGGATAAAAAATAAAGACAGCCAATTTCGTTGAAAAAATTAATCCACAACCCAAATCATTAGTTTTAATCTTATAAAACTGAAATTATAAGGAGAAGAATCAAACTGAAACAGCTGCCTGAAGAACTTTTCTACCAAAAACTGCTTCTGAAGAAAAAAACATCAAAATGGTAGAATTTAGTAAATGTATGCAAAGAAGACCAAGTTGCTGCTTTGCAAATCTGATCAACTGAAGCTTCATTCTTAAAAGCCCAGGAAGTGGAAACTGACCTAGTAGAATGAGCTGTAATCCTCTGAGACGGGGATTTACCCGACTCCAAATAAGCGTAATGAATCAAAAGCTTTAACCAAGATGCCAAAGAAATGGCAGAAGCCTTCTGACCTTTCCTAGAACCAGAAAAGATAACAAATAGACTAGAAGTCTTCCTGAAATTTTTAGTAGCTTCAACATATTTCAAAGCTCTCACCACATCCATAGAATGTAAAGATCTTTCCAAAGAATTCTTAGGATGGGGACACAAAGGGACAATTTCCCTACTAATGTTGTTGGAATTCACAACTTTAGGTAAGAATTTAAATGAAGTCTGCAAATCTGCCTTATCCTGATGAAAAATCAGAAAAGGAGACCGACAAAAAAGAGCAGGTAATTCAGAAACTCTTCAAGCAGAAGAGATGGCCAAAAGGAACAATACTTTCCAAGAAAGTAATTTAATGTCCAAAGAATGCATAGGCTCAAACGGAGGAGCCTGTAAAGCCCTCAAAACCAAATTTAGACTCCAATGAGGAGAGATCGATTTAATGACAGGCTTGAAACAAACCAAATCCTGCACAAAACAATGAATATCAAGGAGTTTAGCAATTCTTCTGTGGAATAAAACAGAAAGAGCAGAGATTTGTCCTTTCAAGGAACTCGCAGACAAACCCTTATCCAAACCATCCTGAAGAAATTGTAAAATTCTAGGAATTCTAAAAGAATGCCAAGAGAATTTATCAGAAGAACACCATGAAATGTAAGTCTTCCAAACTCTATAATAAATCTTTCTAGAAACAGATTTACGAGCCTGCAACATAGTATTAATCACCGAGTCAGAGAAACCTCTATGATTAAGCGTTCAATTTCCATACCTTCAAATTTAATGATTTGAGATCCTGATGGAAAAACGGACCTTGAGATAGGTCAGGCCTTAGTGGAAGTGGCCATGGTTGTCAACTGGACATCCGAACAAGATCCGCATACCAAAACCTGTGAGCCCATGCTGGAGCCAACAGCAGTACAAATGATTGCTCCATGATGATCTTGGAAATCACTCTTGGAAGAAGAACTAGAGGTGGAAAAATATAAGCAAGTTGATAATTCCAAGGAAGTGTTAATGCATCCACTGCTTCTGCCTGAGGATCCCTGGACCTGGACAGGTACCTGGGAAGTTTCTTGTTTAGATGAGATGCCATCAGATCTATTTCTGGAAGCCCCTACATCTGAACATTTTGAAAAAACACATCTGGGTGAAAAGACCACTCTCCCGGATGAAAAGCTTGACGACTGAGACAATCCGCTTCCCAATTGTCTATACCTGGGATATGGACCGCAGAAATTAGACAGGAGCTGGACTCTGCCAAACAAGTATCCGGGATACTTCTTTCATAGCTTGAGGACTTAGTCCCACCCTGATGATTGACATATGCCACAGTTGTGACATTGTCTGTCTGAAAACAAACTCAACTTCAATAGAGGCCAAAATTGAAGAGCTCTGAGAATCACACAGAGTTCCAAAATATTGATTGGTAATCTCGCCTCTTAAGATTACCAAACCCCTTGTGCTGTCAGAGATCCCCAGACAGCTCCTTAACCTGAAAGATTTGCATCTGTAGTGATCGCAGTCCAGGTTGGACGAACACAAGAGGACCCTTGAACTATACTATGGTGATCTAACCACTAAGTCAGAGATAGTCGAACATTGGGATCTAAGGATATTAACTGTGATATCCTTGTATAATCCCTGCACCATTGGTTCAGCATACAAAGCTGAAGAGGTCTCATGTGAAAACGAGCAAAGGGGATCGTGTCAGATGCTGCAGTCATGAGACCTAAAACCTCCATGCACATAGCTACTGAAGGGAATGACAGACTTAAGGTTCTGACAAGCTGAAACCAATTTCAAACGTCTCTTGTCTGTTAGAGACAAAGTCATGGATACTGAATCTATTTGGAAACCTAAAAAGGTTACCCTTGTCTGAGGAATCAAGGAACTTTTTGGTAAATTGATCCTCCAACCATGTCTTTGAAGAAAAACTAGTTGATTCGTGTGAGATTCTGCAGAATGTAAAGACTGAGCAAGTACCAAGATATCGTCCAAATAAGGAAACACCGCAATACCCCGCTCTCTGATTAGAGAGTAGGGCACCGAGAACCTTTGAAATCATCTTTGGAGCTGTGGCTAGGCCAAAAGGAAGAGCAAAAAATTGGTAATGCTTGTCTGGAAAAGAGAATCTCAGGAACGGATAGTGATCTGGATGAATCGGAATATGAAGATATGCATCCTGTAAATCTATTGTGGACATATAATGCCCTTGCTGAACAAAAGGCAGAATAGTCCTTATAGTCACCATTTTGAATGTTGGTACTCTTACGAAACGATTCAAGACCTTTAGATCCAGAACTGGTCTGAATGGATTTTCTTTCTTTGGGACAATGAACAGATTTTAATAAAACCCCATACCATGTTCCTGAAAAGGAACTGGCACGATTAACCCAGTTAACACCAGGTCTGAAACACACTTCAGGAAAGCCTGCACTTTCTCTGGGTTCACTGGAATACGAGAGAGAAAGAAACTTCTCACAGGCGGTCTTACTCTGAAACCTATTTTGTACCCCTGAGAGACAATGTTCTGAAACCAATGATTTTGGACTGAATTGATCCAAACATCCTTGAAAAATTTCAATTTGCCCCCTACCAGCTGAGCTGGAATGAGGGCCGCACCTTCATGCAGACTTGGGGGCTGGTTTAGATCTCTTAAATGGCTTGGATTTATTCTAGATTGAGGAAGGCTTCCAATTGGAGACAGATTCCTTAGGGGAAGGGCTAGGTTTCTGTTCCTTATTCTGTCAAAGAACGAAAATGGTTAGAAGCTTTAAATTTACCCTTAGATTTTTTATCCTGAGGCAAAAAAGCTCCCTTCCCCCAGCTTTCCTTAGATAAGATTCAAGCTTTCTATCTAAAGGATCCTTAAAAGTACTATCTTCCGTAGGAATAGTTGTACGTTTAGCAAGAGTAGAAATGGCCCCATCAAATTTAGGGATCTTTTCCCAAAACTCCAATCTATCAGTAGGCAAAGGATAGATAAATCAGTATGTTGTCAGTCATTAGAAAATTCATCAACTCTGAGAAGTTTTAAAAGACCTTTTACGTTTATTAGAAGGTGGAATGGCAGACAAAGCCTTCTGAATGGAATCAGAAATAAATTCTCTTAAATTTACAGGAATAGCCTGAGCATTAGATGTTGAAGGACCAGCAACATGTAATGAACTACTACTGATGGAAACATTCTCTGCATGTAAAAGCTTATCATGACAACTATTACAAACTACAGCTGGAGGAACAGTTACCACAAGTTTACAACAAATGCACATTGCTTTGGTAGAACCGATATCAGGCAGCAAGATTTCAGTAGTAGATTCTGAGACAGGATCAGATTGAGACATCTTGCAGTATGTAAAAGAAAAAACATATAAAGCAAAATTATCAATTTCCATATATGACAGTTTCAGGAATGGGAAAAAAATGCAAACAGAATAGGCCTCTGACATAGAAAAAAAGACCAGAGGCAAAAAGAATGAAAAAATGTTTGGCGCCAAGTATGACGCACCACAAACTGAAAAACGTCCCGGAATGAAACTCGAGAGTCATAGATGACGCAACCTTGTGAAAAGACTCG
The DNA here is from genome assembly GCF_027579735.1 of Bombina bombina. NCBI lineage: Eukaryota > Metazoa > Chordata > Amphibia > Anura > Bombinatoridae > Bombina > Bombina bombina. The sequence continues at coordinate 737,640,428 of NC_069499.1, read as the reverse complement.
GCGCCAACTAAGGCGCCAGAAATTACGAATTTGCGCCAACAAACGTAATTATTTGCGCCAAAAAAGTTGTGCCAAGAATGACGCAATAAATTATAGCATTTTGCGCTCACAAGCCTAATACAGCCCGCAATTTAGAAAAAGTCAATTTGAAAACCTCAGGTAAGAAATATATATATATATTTTTTTTTTTAATTAAAAAGCATTTCCCAGATATGAAACCGACAGTCTGCAAAAAGGAAATATACTGATAAACCTGAACCATGGCAAATGTGTCTTAAGTAAAAGAAACATACTTACCAAGACACCCATCCACATATAGCAGATAGCCAAACCAGTACTGAAACGAGAATCAGAGGTAATGGTATATAAGAGTATATCGTCGATCTGAAAAGGGAGGTAAAAGATTAATCTCTACGACCGATAACAGAGAACCTATTAAATAGATCCCCATTAGGAAGACCATTGTATTCAATAGGTGATACTCCCTTCACATCCCTCTGACATTGACTGTACTCTGAGAGGAACCGGGTTTCAACATGCTGAGAAGCACATATCAATGTAGAAATCTAGCACAAACTTACTTCACCACCTCCATAGGAGGCAAAGGTTTGGGAAACTTTGCCCCTCCTGGTAGGATTGTATATCCCATATGTCACTAGCTCATGGACTTTTGCCAATTACATGAAAGAAAGAAGACATCTAAGCTAAGGAGCCATACAATTTTAGTTCAGTACCATGGACAGCACTTGTTTATGGGTGCTGTCCAATCATTAAGGACAACCCAGGTTGTGAACCAAAAATGGGCCGGATTCTATACTTACATTGTTGCTTTTCAAATAAAGATAGCAAGAGAATGAAGAAAATTTTATAACAGGAGTAAATTAGAAAGATGCTTAAAACTGTATGCTCTATCTGAATCCTGAAAGAAAATTTTTGGGTTCAGTGTCCCTTTAAGTAAGCCTCTAGCTTCTTATCCATGGGACCCATAAAGGAACAACTATCCTCTATAGGAATAGTAGTTCTTTTAGCTAGAGTAGAGATAGCTCCTACCTTAGCAGTGTGCCATGAGTCACGAATGACATCAGCAACAGGAAACATTTTTAATAATAGGGGAAGGGGAAAAGGTACCCCTGGCTTATCCCATTCCTAAGATATAATTTCAGACATCTTGTCTGGAACAGGTAAAAACAAAATCTATGCTTACCTGATAAATTTCTCTCTTGTGGTGTATCCAGTCCACGGGTTCATCCATTACTTGTGGGATATTCTCCTTCCCAACAGGAAGTTGCAAGAGGACACCCACAGCAGAGCTGTCTATATAGCTCCTCCCCTAACCCCCACCTCCAGTCATTCGACCGAAGACAAGTAAGAAAAAGGAGAAACTATAGGGTGCAGTGGTGACACTAGTTTAAAAAATAAAAACACCTGCCTTAAAGTGACAGGGCGGGCTGTGGACTGGATACACCACAAGAGAAAGAAATTTATCAGGTAAGCATGAATTTTGTTTTCTCTTGTAAGGTGTATCCAGTCCACGGGTTCATCCATTACTTGTGGGATACCAATACCAAAGCTTTAGGACACGGATGAAGGGAGGGACAAGGCAGGCACTTAAACGGAAAGCACCACTGTTTGTAAGACCTTTCTCCCAAAAACAGCCTCCCAGAAAGCAAAAGTATCAAATTTGTACAATTTAGAAAAAGTATGAAGCGAAGACCAAGTCGCCGCCTTACAAATCTGTTCAACAGAGGCCGCATGTTTAAAAGCCCATGTGGAAGCTACCGCTCTAGTAGAATGAGCTGTAATTATTTCAGGAGGCTGCTGGCCAGCAGTCTCATAAGCTAAACGGATTATGCTTCTCAGCCAAAAAGAACGAAGTTGCCGAACCCTTTTGGCCTCTCCTCTTTCCAGAGTAGACAACAAACAATGCAGATGTTTGACAAAAATCCTTAGTAGCTTGCAAATAAAACTTTAAAGCACGAACCACGTCAAGATTGTGTAAAAGATGTTCCTTCTTTGGAGGAGGATTAGGACACAGTGACGGAACAACAATTTACTGATTGATATTCCTATTAGATACTACCTTAGGAAGAAACCCAGGTTTGGTACGCAAAACTACCTTATCTGCATGGAAGATCAGATAAGTGGAATCACACTGCAAGGCAGATAACTCTGAAACTCTTCGAGCCGAAGAGATAGCTACTAAAAACAGAACTTTCCAAGATAAAAGTTTGATATCTATGGAATGCAAGGGTTCAAACGGAACCCCTTGAAGAACTTTAAGAACTAAATTTAAACTCCATGGCGGAGCAACAGGTTTAAACACAGGCCTGAATCTAACCAAAGCCTGACAAAACGCCTGAACGTCTGGAACATCAGCCAGGCGCTTGTGCAAAAGAATAGACAGAGCAGAAATCTGTCCCTTTAAGGAACTAGCCGATAATCCCTTTTCCAATCCTTCTTGGAGAAAAGATAGTATCCTAGGAATCCTGACCTTACTCCACGAGTAACCCTTGGATTCACACCAATGAAGATATTTACACAAATCTTATGATAGATTTTCCTGGTGACAGGCTTTCGAGCCTGAATCAAGGTATCAATGACCGACTCGGAGAACCCACGTTTTGATAAAATCAAGCGTTCAATCTCCAAGCAGTCAGACGCAGAGAAACTAGATTTGGATGTTTGAATGGACCTTGGAGTAGAAGAGTCCATGGTGGGAAGGATGACATGTCCACCAGATCTGCATACCAAGTCCTGCGTGGCCACGCAGGTGCTATCAAAATCACAGAAGCTCTCTCCTGCTTGATCTTGGCAATCAGTCGAGGGAGGAAAGGAAATGGTGGAAACACATAAGCCAGGCTGAAGGACCAGGGCACTGCTAGAGCATCTATCAGCGTTGCCTGGGGATCCCTTGACCTGGACCCGTAACGAGGAAGCTTGGCATTCTGACGAGACGCCATCAGATCCAGTTCTAGTTTGCCCCATAGTTGAATCAGCTGGGCAAATACCTCCGGATGGAGCTCCCACTCCCCTGGATGAAGTCTGCCTCCCAGTTCTCTACTCCTGGGATATGGATAGCAGAGAGATGGCAAGAGTGAACCTCTGCCCATAGAATTATCTTGGAAACCATCATTGCCAGGGGACTCCTTGTTCCCCCCTGATGGTTGATATAGGCTACAGTCGTGATATTGTCCGACTGAAATCTGATTAATCGGACCGCAGCTAGTTGAGGCCAAGCCTGAAGAGCATTGAATATCGCTCTTAACTCCAGAATATTTATCGGAAGGAGGGCCTCCTCCTGAGACCATGAACCCTGAGCCTTCAGGGAATTCCAGACTGTGCCCCAGCCCAGAAGGCTGGCATCTGTCGTCACTATAGTCCACTCTGGCCTGCAGAAACTCATTCCCCTGAACAGATGGACCTGAGATAACCACCAGAGAAGAGAATCCCTGGTCTCTTGATCCAGATTTAACAGAGGAGACAAATCCGTGTAGTCCCCATCCCACTGATTGAGCATGTAAAGTTGCAGTGGTCTGAGATGTAGGCGGGCAAACGGAACTATGTCCATTGCCACTACCATAAGGCCGATCATTTCCATACACTGAGCTACTGATGGCCGAGAAGTGGAATGAAGAGCACGGCAAGAAGTTAGTTTGATATCCTGACCTCTGTCAGAAAAATTCTCATTTCTACCGAATCTATCAGAGTTCCTAGGAAGGAAACTCTTGTGAGAGGAGTGAACTCTTCTCTGTTCACCTTCCACCCGTGAGACCTCAGAAAGGCCAGAACAATGTCCGTATGGGACTTGGCGATTTGAAAAGTCGACGCCTGGATCAGGATGACGTCTACGTAGGGAGCCACTGCTATGCCCCGCGACCTTAGAACCGCCAGTAGAGACCCTAGAACCTTCGTAAAGATTATTGGCGCCGTGGCTAATCCGAAGGGAAGAGCCACAAACTGGTAATGCCTGTCTAGGAAGGCGAACCTGAGGAACTGATGATGATCTCTTTGAATCGGAATGTGGAGATAAGCATCCTTTAAGTCCACAGTAGTCATATATTGACCCTCCTGGATCATAGGGAGGATGGTTCGGATTGTCTCCATCTTGAAGGATGGGACCCTGAGAAATTTGTTTAGGATCTTGGAGATCCAAGATTGGTCTGAGCGTTCCCGCTTTTTTGGGAACTATAAACAGGTTTGAATAGAAACCCTGCCCCTGTTCCTCCCTTGGAACTGGATGAATCACTCCCATAACCAGTGGGTCTTGAACGCAACGTAAGAATGCCTCTCTCTTTATCTGGTTTGCAGATAGTTGTGAGAGGTGAAATCTCCCCTTTGGAGACGAACCTTTGAATTCCAGAAGATATCCCTGGGAAACAAATCTCTAGTGCCCAGGGATCCTGGACGTCTCTTGCCCAAGCCTGAGCGAAGAGAGAAAGTCTGCCCCCTACTAGATCTGGTCCTGGATCGGGGGCTACTACTTCATGCTGTCTTAGATGCAGCAGCAGGTTTTTTGGCCTGCTTCCCCTTGTTCCAAGCCTGATTAGGTCTCCAGACTGGCTTGGACTGGGCAAAATGTCCCTCTTGTTTTGCATTAGAGGAAGCTGAAGCTGCGCCATTTTTGAAGTTTCGAAAGGAACGAAAATTATTCTGTTTGGTCCTTAACTTATTGGACCTATCCTGGGGAAGGGTGTGGCATTTTCCTCCAGTAACTTAAGCCATAGCGCCCTACGCGCCAGAATAGCAAAACCTGATTTCTTAGCCGTTAGCTTGGTTAAATGAAAAACGGCGTCAGAAATAAAGGAATTAGCTAACTTAAGAGCTTTAATCCTGTCTAAAATATCATCTAACGGGGTCTCCACCTGTAGAGCCTCCTCAAGAGACTCGAACCAAAAAGCCGCTGCAGCAGTAACTGGGGCAATGCATGCAAGAGGCTGGAGAATAAAACCTTGATATATAAAAGGAGACCCTCCAATTTTTTATCCATAGGCTCTAGGAAAGCACAACTGTCCTCGACGGGGATAGTTGTACGCTTAGCTAGGGTAGAGACTGCTCCCTCCACCTTAGGGACCGCTGCCACGAGTCCCATGTAGCAGCATCTATGGGAAACATCTTTTTAAAAGCAGGAGGGGGGAAGAGAACGGCACACCTGGTCTATCCCATTCCTTAGTAATAATTTCCGAAAACCTCTTAGGGACTGGAAAAACATCAGTGTAAACAGGCACTGCAAAGTATTTGTCCATCTTACACAATTTCTCTGGAATCAGACTGAAGCAACGCCTTCCCTGAATCTGAAATTTCACCCACAGATAGAAGCTCTCCTACCTCAGCTTCTGAGTATTGTGAGGGTATATCGGACACGGTATTAAAGCGTCAGAAAGCTCTGCATTAGTTCTAGCCCCAGAGCTGTCTCGCTTTCCTTGTAACCCTGGCAGTTTGGACAATACCTCTGAGAGGGTAGCATTCATAACTGCCGCCATGTCCTGTAAGGTAAAAGAATTAGACGCGCTAGATGTACTTGGCGTCACTTGAGCGGGAGTTATAGGTTCTGACACATGGGGAGAGCTAGATGGCATAATATCCCTTTTTTCAGTCAGAGAATCCTCTGGAGATAAATCTTTAAGCACCATAATATGGTCTTTATAGTTTATAGAAATGTCAGTACATTTGGTACACATTCTAAGAGGGGGTTCCACAATGGCTTCCAAACATATTGAACAAGGAGTTTCCTCTATGTCAGACATGTTTAACAGACTAGTAATGAGACAAGCAAGCTTGGAAAACACTTTAATAAAGGTGAAAAAGCAATTAAACAAAAATGTTACTGTGCCTTTAAGAGAAAAAAAACTAGCACTTAAATTGCAAAACAGTGTAAAAATATAGTAAAGTCTTTGAAAGTTTTACAGTATGTGTAAGGGACTAAAACAACATTGCACCCACTTGCAAATGGATGATTAACCCATTAGCCCCCAAACCGGATTTAAAAAACGTCAACCACCGGTAAAAGACCGTTAAGCACCTTGCCACAGCTCTGCTGAGGCTCCTACCTGCCCTCAAATACGATTTAGGGAAGAAATAAACCCCTTATAATGGTCCTCAGATGCCAAAGGACTCCTCTAGGGAAGCTGGATGTCTCAGTCTGAAGGAAACTGCGCATCTAGAGCGCGAAAATAGGCCCCTCCCACCATGTACTGGATGTCAGAGGGGCCTTAAGAAAATACTCCTAGGAGTATCTGACTAGCCATGTGGAAAACTAGGCCCCAAATAAAGACTTATCTCCCTCAGAGAAAAAACGTCCTATTTATGAAAACATTTAAACGTTTTGTCACTAAGTAATATGAGTATTAACATGAGTATTACCCTGTTTTGTAAGAATGATCCCAGTCGTTAAATCACTGCATCAAGCTTACCTCAAATACACAAGGCTCTGTCAGCATTTTCTAGAACTTATTCATCTCTCTAGAAATAAAAATACTGAACATACCTCAAAGCAGGTAATCTGCAGACCATTCCCCCAACTGAAGTTTTCCCATACTAGTTACAAACCGCTAAGATCATCAACCTCCAGGCAGAATTCTTCTTCTAATTTCTACCTGAGAGTAAAACAGTACAACGCCGGTACCGTTTAAAAATAACAAACTCTTGATTGAAGGTAACACTACACTAAGTCACCACATACTTCCTATCTTGTCGAGAGTTGCAAGAGAATGACTGGAGGTGGGGGTTAGGGGAGGAGGTACATAGACAGCTCTGCTGTGGGTGTCCTCTTGCAACTTCCTGTTGGGAAGGAGAATATCCCACAAGTAATGGATGAACCCGTGGACTGGATACACCTTACAAGAGAAATTCTCAGAAGAGGGAGAATCATAAACCTTAGGGTTGACATCAACCGAAGGTTCAGTCATCCAAAGTAGCTAGAACATCCTTCAGTAGTAACTGGAGATGTTAAAGCTTAAATCTGAAATTAACTTCAAATTCACAAGATTTTCCCCCCATAGTCTCTGAGTCTGAGATTTCACCTTCAGAAGCTACTGAAGTATCTTCCTAATCAGACATCTTGGAAAGGTTGACCAGTGCAGATTTAGAGGGGTCAGAAACCTTACTAGCAGAAATATGTCTAGATTTCCTCTTACGATTACCCGAAGAAGGGAAAGCAGATAAGGCTGCAGACACCGCAGAGGTTATCCGAGCAGCAAAATCTCCTGGCAAATATACACCCCCAGGAGGTTGAGAGGAACCGCAGGGCACTGCATGTGAAATCATTAAAGCTTGGGTTGTTTAAGGATAATGCTGTTCAGGATATACCATAGCTTTCTCCTCAGACAATTGGCTCAGAAGGGACTAATTTATATTTGAGTTTTAGAGACTTAGCAAAACACGAGGAACAAAATTGCATAGGTAAAACAATTTGGGCCACTAAACAAAAACATCCATAGAAACAGAATCGTGGTCTGTGTCCACAGCGAAAAATAAAAACCATTATGTCACTTTAAAACTTTTAATCAGAGTCCCTTGCACCTTTATACCTCAGACTAGCTGAGGAGATCTTACCGCACTGGGTGGAGTTGACACTAGTAAAAGGGAAGAACTCACATGCAGATCCGCTCAGCCATCAGATATGCTGTTAGCTCATAAAACTGTGATCCGGATTAAAAAAACAAAACAAAAAAAAAACCAGTTAATATAGCCAGAACATGCAATAGTCTTACCACAGAGGAAAACACCCGCACTGGATATTCGCTCCGCTCTCACTGAATACAAGCAGAATGCTGGACACATGATCGGACTGAGAAAAGAAACTGCCACTGAAAAAGCATGCACTACTGTCAGACAAAATAAAACCAACGTTGCACACTAACACTTTATGCACTATTAGCCTCAAATAAAAAATCTTGCACTTTGAGCTATAGACTCTAAATAACCCTTCAGCCAGTCTTAATAAAAAAAAGTGGAAAATTAACCCATTAAAGTCGCATTGAATCTGTGCCTGCCAGTCTGCCTAGGGATTATAACATGTCCCATATTAAGATCAATAAGGGATTAACCTCCCAAGTGCTGGCCCTCAGTACCTAGAAGGCAAATGCACTTACCTGTGGATCCAGCTGCAGGGCAGGAACAGCTTCTTAGGTGTGAGACACTCCACTCTTTCTTAGGGACCTGAAGAAAAAGAAAGCGCAAAGTAACCAACCCTGGCTTTCTATGAAGGGGTAGCAATGTTAGAAAGCGGCGAGGTTGTCTTTGCTTTATTTCTAACTGCTAATAGCCACTATTACTCTTACTAAAGAGATTGACATTGACATGGACACAGCATAGCCCCTAATCCTTGCTTGCAGGGAAAAGTACCCATAAAAGAATCTTCAGACACCATCTTCGCACATCTTCCATTGACAAAGGTAAAGAGAATGACTGGGGATTATGGGTAAGGGAAGTTACACTTAACAGCTTTGCTGGGGTGCTCTATGCCTCCTTCTGCTGGCCAGGAGTGGAATCTGTTGGCGCTCTACAAATAACCGATAATATCCCACTAGTAATTGGAATGACATTGTGGGGGAAAAAAAAACTGCCAAATTTATTTTTTTCTCCAATTTGACAGCCCCCTGTACCATTCGACAGACTTTGATCAATCAGACTAGTATATATAAACCCTGTGAGCTTGGACACATGCTCAGTAGGTGCTGGTCCTTTAAAAATGTGCATATTGTGATAATGGAATTAAATTGAAAAATTCTTAAAATTGTGTGCTTTTTCTAGGAACCATGGAAGTTTAAATTTGACTTTAGTGTCCCTTTAAGATGCCACATACAGTGGGATTTTAGAGCAGTATCTCCTGAATGTTGGGATACAAGCACACAATACTTGAAGATGGGCTAAACAAAAATAAAAATAAAAACAGGCATAAAAATGCATTATGTATATTTAACCTACTACAGAAAAAAAAAAAAAAAAAATGTATCCCGGAAATAAAGACTACGATTCATCAGAGCAGCGTTACATAATTCTTCCTATGGCAGTGTGCCACCGTTCTACTTGTCATGTAGTTTTGTTACAGAATCAGACATTAGGACAGAAGCAGATTTTCCTTCAGCATACACACAATCTTATCAGCTTACTGCAGGTCCTTTGGCTCAGACACACCCTTTTTCTCTAAATAAACATTGTGAAACAGAACAAACATAACCAACAGAAATCAACCAGTCATCATATTTGAGGCGTCTAAATTTAGTTGTCAACATTATTTTAAAGTTTTAAAGATTTAAATTATGCAAAAATAAATGAGCCATTATATAAAAAAAAAAAAAAAAGCTGAAATATCAGCCTAAGCTGTTAGAATCTAAAAATTGGATACAATTAGTCATGTGCTTGGGAATAATGGTTAAATTGTAAAAGATGTGAGAAGATATTTATAGGAACCAGACAAGTTAAAACTAACATGTAATAACTGAAATCACTTAAAAGTTGTTTTAACAAGTTGCAACAAATCTATAATATATAATTATGTCCCTTATTAAGTCTTCAAATCCTGTTTCTCTGCAGAAAATTATGTTCAAGGTGATTTAATTAAAAGGTATCAGTGTCATCAAAGTACTAACTCTATATTTAAATCATGTTTGCTGTTCAGGAATGCTACACTGCATGTAAATATAAAACTCTGGTAACTAATTAGAGCACCAAGTACTGGTGAAAATAAGAATTCCAATTCATAAAACTATCCTAACCATGCCTGCACATGCACTATAGAAGATAAAAATTACATTAAACGTAAATGTAATGGTGCAGAGAGGCCTGATGAGAAAATGACTCAATCTGGATAGAGCATGTAATAAGGACAGTCCATAAAATCTAGTTTCATTCACTCATCTAAAAGGCAAAGCTAAACATCTTAATCTGCTTGAAAGTGGCATAAAAGGTCAATAAGTTACATTAAATATTTTAATTTATATCACATGCAGCATTCTCCACAGAAAATGTTGCCAGCCGAGTGGCATTAAAAGGGATATTAAAGTTCAAATTATAATTTCATGATTCAGATAGGGCATGTCATTTTATGCAACTGTCTAACTTACTTTTATCAAATATAGTTGGTTTTCTTGTTATTCTTAGTTGAAAGCTAAACCTAGGTAGGCTCATATGCTAATTTCTAAGCCCTTGAAGGCCACCTCTTATCTGAATGAATTTGAGTTTTTCACAGCTAGAGAGCGTTGTTCATGCGTTTCATAGAAGTAAACACTGTATACGCACGTGAAGTTATTTAAGAGTCAGCACTAACTGCCTGAAATGCAAGTCTGTCAAAAGATCTGAGATAAGGAGGCAGTCAGCAGAAGCTTAGATACAAGGTAATTAGAGGGGAAAAAAACATAATTTATGCTTACCTGATAAATTCCTTTCTTCTGTAGTGTGATCAGTCCACGGGTCATCATTACTTCTGGGATATTACTCCTCCCCAACAGGAAGTGCAAGAGGATTCACCCAGCAGAGCTGCATATAGCTCCTCCCCTCTACGTCACTCCCAGTCATTCGACCAAGGACCAACGAGAAAGGAAAAGCCAAGGGTGAAGTGGTGACTGGAGTATAAATTAAAAAATATTTACCTGCCTTAAAAACAGGGCGGGCCGTGGACTGATCACACTACAGAAGAAAGGAATTTATCAGGTAAGCATAAATTATGTTTTCTTCTGTTAAGTGTGATCAGTCCACGGGTCATCATTACTTCTGGGATACCAATACCAAAGCAAAAGTACACGGATGACGGGAGGGATAGGCAGGCTCTTTATACAGAAGGAACCACTGCCTGAAGAACCTTTCTCCCAAAAATAGCCTCAGATGAAGCAAAAGTGTCAAATTTGTAAAATTTGGAAAAAGTATGAAGCGAAGACCAAGTTGCAGCCTTGCAAATCTGTTCAACAGAGGCCTCATTCTTGAAGGCCCAAGTGGAAGCCACAGCTCTAGTAGAATGAGCTGTAATTCTTTCAGGAGGCTGCTGTCCAGCAGTCTCATAAGCTAAACGAATTATGCTACGAAGCCAAAAAGAAAGAGAGGTAGCGGAAGCTTTTTGACCTCTCCTCTGCCCAGAGTAAATGACAAACAGAGAAGACGTTTGTCGAAATTCCTTAGTTGCCTGTAAGTAAAATTTTAGAGCACGGACTACATCCAGGTTGTGCAGTAGACGTTCCTTCTTTGAAGAAGGATTTGGGCATAAAGAAGGAACAACAATCTCTTGATTGATATTCCTGTTAGTAACTACCTTAGGTAAGAACCCAGGTTTAGTACGCAGGACTACCTTATCCGAATGAAAAATCAAATAAGGAGAATCACAATGTAAGGCTGATAATTCAGAGACTCTTCAAGCCGAGGAAATAGCCATTAAAAATAGAACTTTCCAAGATAACAACTTTATATCAATGGAATGAAGGGGTTCAAACGGAACGCCCTGTAAAACATTAAGAACAAGGTTTAAACTCCATGGTGGAGCAACAGTTTTAAACACAGGTTTAATCCTGGCCAAAGCCTGACAAAAAGCCTGGACATCAGGAACTTCTGACAGACGTTTGTGTAACAGAATGGACAGAGCTGAGATCTGTCCCTTTAAAGAACTAGCAGATAAACCCTTTTCTAAACCTTCTTGTAGAAAAGACAATATCCTAGGAATCCTAACCTTACTCCAAGAGTAACCTTTGGATTCACACCAATATAGGTATTTACGCCATATCTTATGGTAAATCTTTCTGGTAACAGGTTTCCTAGCCTGTATTAAGGTATCAATAACTGACTCAGAAAACCCACGTCTTGATAAAATCAAGCGTTCAATTTCCAAGCAGTCAGCTTCAGAGAAGTTAGATTTTGATGTTTGAAGGGACCCTGTATCAGAAGGTCCTGTTTCAGAGGTAGAGACCAAGGTGGACAGGATGACATGTCCACCAGGTCTGCATACCAAGTCCTGCGTGGCCACGCAGGTGCTATTAGAATCACTGATGCTCTCTCTTGTTTGATTCTGGCAATCAATCGAGGAAGCAACGGGAAGGGTGGAAACACGTAAGCCATCCTGAAGTCCCAAGGTGCTGTCAGAGCATCTATCAGGACTGCTCCTGGATCCCTGGATCTGGACCCGTAACGAGGAAGCTTGGCGTTCTGTCGAGACGCCATGAGATCTATCTCTGGTTTGCCCCAACGTCGAAGTTTTTGGGCAAAGACCTCCGGATGAAGTTCCCACTCCCCCGGATGAAAAGTCTGACGACTTAAGAAATCCGCCTCCCAGTTCTCCACTCCCGGGATGTGGATTGCTGACAGGTGGCAAGAGTGAGACTCTGCCCAGCGAATTATCTTTGATACTTCCATCATAGCTAGGGAGCTTCTTGTCCCTCCCTGATGGTTGATGTAAGCTACAGTCGTGATGTTGTCCGACTGAAACCTGATGAACCCCCGAGTTGTCAACTGGGGCCAAGCCAGGAGGGCATTGAGAACTGCTCTCAATTCCAGAATGTTTATTGGCAGGAGACTCTCCTCCTGACTCCATTGTCCCTGAGCCTTCAGAGAATTCCAGACGGCACCCCAACCTAGAAGGCTGGCGTCTGTTGTTACAATTGTCCAGTCTGGTCTGCTGAATGGCATCCCCCTGGACAGATGTGGCCGAGAAAGCCACCATAGAAGAGAATTTCTGGTCTCTTGATCCAGATTCAGAGAAGGGGATAAGTCTGAGTAATCCCCATTCCACTGACTTAGCATGCACAGTTGCAGTGGTCTGAGGTGTAAGCGTGCAAAGGGTACTATGTCCATTGCCGCTACCATTAAGCCGATTACCTCCATGCATTGAGCCACTGACGGGTGTTGAATGGAATGAAGGGTGCGGCAAGCACTTTGAAGTCTTGTTAGCCTGTCCTCTGTCAGGTAAATCTTCATTTCTACAGAATCTATAAGAGTCCCCAGGAAGGGAACTCTTGTGAGTGGAACGAGTGAACTTTTCTTTTCGTTCACCTTCCATCCATGTGACCTTAGAAATGCCAGCACTAACTCTGTATGAGACTTGGCAGTTTGAAAGCTTGAAGCTTGTATCAGAATGTCGTCTATGTATGGAGCTACCGAGATTCCCCGCGGTCTTAGTACCGCCAGAAGAGCACCCAGAACCTTTGTGAAGATTCTTGGAGCTGTAGCCAATCCGAATGGAAGAGCCACAAACTGGTAATGCCTGTCTAGGAAGGCAAACCTTAGGTACCGATAATGATCTTTGTGAATCGGTATGTGAGGGTAAGCATCTTTTAAATCTACAGTGGTCATGTACTGACCTTCTTGGATCATAGGTAAAATTGTCCGAATAGTCTCCATCTTGAACGATGGAACTCTTAGGAATTTGTTTAGGATCTTTAAGTCCAGGATTGGTCTGAAAGTTCCCTCTTTTTTGGGAACCACAAACAGATTTGAGTAAAACCCCTGTCCCTGTTCTGATCGTGGAACTGGATGGATTACTCCCATTAACAAGAGCTCTTGTACGCAGCGTAGAAACGCCTCTTTCTTTGTCTGGATTGTTGACAATCTTGACAGATGAAATCTCTCTCTTGGAGGAGAGTATTTGAAGTCCAGAAGGTATCCCTGAGATATTATCTCTAGCGCCCAGGGATCCTGAACATCTCTTGCCCAAGCCTGGGCGAAGAGAGAAAGTCTGCCCCCCACTAGATCCGATCCCGGATCGGGGGCCCTCAATTCATGCTGTTTTAGGGGCAGCAGCAGGTTTCCTAGTCTGCTTGCCCTTGTTCCAGGACTGGTTAGGTTTCCAGCCTTGTCTGTAGCGAGCAACAGCTCCTTCCTGTTTTGGTGCAGAGGAAGTTGATGCTGCTCCTGCTTTGAAATTACGAAAGGAACGAAAATTAGACTGTCTAGTCTTGGCTTTGGCTTTGTCCTGAGGCAGGGCATGGCCTTTACCTCCTGTAATGTCAGCGATAATCTCTTTCAACCCGGGCCCGAATAAGGTCTGCCCTTTGAAAGGTATATTAAGCAATTTAGACTTAGAAGAAACATCAGCTGACCAGGATTTTAGCCACAGCGCCCTGCGTGCCTGAATGGCGAATCCTGAATTCTTCGCCGTAAGTTTAGTAAGATGTACTACGGCCTCCGAAATGAATGAATTAGCTAGTTTAAGGACTCTAAGCCTGTCCGTAATGTCGTCCAGAGTAGCTGAACCAATGTTCTCTTCCAGAGACTCAATCCAGAATGCCGCTGCAGCCGTGATCGGCGCAATGCATGCAAGGGGTTGCAATATAAAACCTTGTTGAACAAACATTTTCTTAAGGTAACCCTCTAACTTTTTATCCATTGGATCTGAAAAAGCACAGCTATCCTCCACCGGGATAGTGGTACGCTTAGCTAAGGTAGAAACTGCTCCCTCCACCTTAGGGACCGTTTGCCATAAGTCCCTTGTGGTGGCGTCTATTGGAAACATTTTTCTAAATATCGGAGGGGGTGAGAACGGCACACCGGGTCTATCCCACTCCTTAGTAACAATTTCAGTAAGTCTCTTAGGTATAGGAAAAACCTCAGTACCCGTCGGTACCGCAAAATATTTATCCAACCTACACATTTTCTCTGGTATTGCAACTGTGTTACAATCATTCAGAGCCGCTAACACCTCCCCTAGTAATACACGGAGGTTTTGCAGTTTAAATTTAAAATTTGAAATATCTGAATCCAGTCTGTTTGGATCAGAACCGTCACCCACAGAATGAAGTTCTCCGTCCTCATGTTCTGCCACCTGTGACGCAGTGTCTGACATGGCCCTAATATTATCAGCGCACTCTGTTCTCACCCCAGAGTGATCACGCTTACCTCTTAGTTCTGGTAATTTAGCCAAAACCTCAGTCATAACAGTAGCCATATCCTGTAATGTGATTTGTAATGGCCGCCCAGATGTACTCGGCGCTACAATATCACGCACCTCCCTCTGAGCGGGAGATGTAGGTACTGACACGTGAGGCGAGTTAGTCGGCATAACTCTCCCCTCGTTGTTTGGTGAAATTTATTCAATTTGTACAGATTGATTTTTATTTAAAGTAGCATCAATACAGTTAGTACATAAATTTCTATTGGGCTCCACTTTGGCATTGCAACAAATGACACCGGTATCATCCTCTGAATCAGACATGTTTAACACACTAGCAAATAAACTTGCAACTTGGAAATACAATTCAATTAGAATAATATTAAAACGTACTGTGCCTTTAAGAAGCACAGAAGATCTATGACAGTTGAAAATTAATAAATTGAAACAGTTATAGCCTCAATCCTTGTAAACAACACAACTTTAGCAAAGGTTTAATCCCATTAGCAAAGATAACAAATTCTGAAAGCAGGAAACAAATTACAGAATAAACGTTTTTTATCTCAGTCAAACTATAATTCTCACAGCTCTGCTGAGAGAAATTACCTCCCTCAAAATAAGTTTTGAAGACCCCTGAGCTCTGTAGAGATGAACCGGATCATGCAGGGAATACAATGAGTTGCTGACTGAAATATTTGATGCATAGTAAAAGCGCCAAAAAACGGCCCCTCCCCCTCACACACAGCAGTGAGGGAGAACAGAAACTGTCAGAAAACAGATTAAGCAACTGCCAAGTGGAAAAATAGTGCCCAAACATTTATTCACTCAGTACCTCAGCAAATGAAAACGATTTTACATTCCAGCAAAAACGTTAAACATAATCTCTAGTTATTAAACAGCTTTATGTATTTCTTACAGTGTAATTCTAGTGAAGTACCATTCCCCAGAATACTGAAGTGTAAAGTATACATACATGACATATCGGTATGGCAGGATTTTCTCATCAATTCCATTGTCAGAAAATAAAAACTGCTACATACCTCTATGCAGATTCATCTGCCCGCTGTCCCCTGATCTGAAGTTTACCTCTCCTCAGATGGCCGAGAAACAGCAATATGATCTTAACTACTCCGGCTAAAATCATAACAAAAACTCTGGTAGATTCTTCTTCAAACTCTGCCAGAGAGATAATAACACACTCCGGTGCTATTTTAAAATAACAAACTTTTGATTGAAGATATAAAACTAAGTATAATCACCATAGTCCTCTCACACATCCTATCTAGTCGTTGGGTGCAAGAGAATGACTGGGAGTGACGTAGAGGGGAGGAGCTATATGCAGCTCTGCTGGGTGAATCCTCTTGCACTTCCTGTTGGGGAGGAGTAATATCCCAGAAGTAATGATGACCCGTGGACTGATCACACTTAACAGAAGAAATATATATTTCTATAACAGTATTGGTTATGCAAAACTGGGGAATGGAAACCGAAGGAAAATTGTGAAAAGGAGTATCAAGGTGTAGAGTTAAGGGAGATATATTACACACCCAAAAATTCCCTGAAATCCTCTAGGAGGTGCTACAGGTGACGAAAAATGATAAAAAGTAACAAGATAAACATACAATGTGGTATATAATGTATAAATAGCACAATGACTAGCTGATTTAACAACAAGTGTATATTATTATTATTTCTATTTCGTTATATTATATTACCACAGGTGAATATATGGAAACAAAAAAGAGTCCAATGTAATGTCAGCTGAGATCCTGAATGCTGAACAAACGTGTTTGATTGTAGAAATGGTTCGGTAGGCAGCTCTCTAACAGCATACAATGATGGACGATCTGTAGTAAAGATAGAATAGATAGAGGCGCCAATGGGGCAGATCAATGAGGAATCTCAAGGGTTACCAATAAGATATACACAGGGTACTCACTTGTAGAAAAGGCAATCAATAATGCCTATAGGAGCAGACTGGATTTCTACAGCAGTCCAGCTAGCTGATCAAGGCCCCAACAAGCAACTTCAGGGTGCAGGGGATCAATAAGTCCAGGTTGTAGACCAAAAAAGGTGTACAGGCAGGAATACACAACTTCTTGTAGTGCAAAATAAAATCTTGGACAAAAGGAGAAACAATGCAACGCGTTTCTCAGTAAAAACTGATGCCTGATGAAACAGTTTTTACTGAGAAACACGTTGCATTGTTTCTCCTTTTGTCCAAGATTTTATTTGGCACTACAAGAAGTTGTGTATTTTACAATTTTTAAATAAATTTGTTTTTATTTTACCAACTTTTAAGTGTCTATCATATCTTGGTGCTACGCTACTAATAGGGTGAGTTCCCCTATCTCTACCATCCTGCCTGTACACCTTTTTTGGTCTACAACCTGGACTTATTGATCCCCTGCATCCTGGAGTTGCTTGTTGGGGCCTTGATCAGCTAGCTGGACTGCTGTAGAAATCCAGTCTGCTCCTATAGGCATAATTGATTGCCTTTTCTACAAGTGAGTACCCTGTGTATATCTCTTATTGGTAACCCTTGAGATTCCTCATTGATCTGCACCATTGGCACCTCTATTTTATCTTTACTACAAGGTGTAGAGTTGCCTGAGGTTTAGACGGAAAAAAAAATCTGTCTTAGGAAAAAAGGGCAGGGCTGCAGACTCACCATATCCAGAAATAAAGAAATTCATCAGGTAAGCATAAATGTTGCTTTCTTTACTAAGATATGGTGAGTCCACGGCGTCCTCAAATACTGTTGGGAACCAATACCCAAGCTAAAGGACACGGAGGACTAGGAAAGGACAAGACCGGTAGACCTAAACAGAAGGCACCACTGCTTTTAAAACCTTTCTCCCTAAAGAAGCCTCAGCCGAGGCAAAAGTATCAAATTTATAAAATTTTGAAAAAGTATGCAAAGAGGACCAAGTTGCAGCCTTGCAAATCTGTTCCACAGACGCCTCATTTTTGAAAGCCCAAGAATTAACAGCCCTAGTAGAATGAGCTGTGATTCTCTCAGGAGGCTGCTGTCCAGCAGTCTCATGACAAACAAATACTACTTCTCAACCAGAGAGAAAGTAGCAGTAGCTTTCTGACCTTAACGCTTCCCAGAAAAACAAATACAGAAGACTGGCACAAGTACTTAGTCGCCTGCAAATAGAATTTAAGAGCATGCACAACATCTAAGTTGTATAACAAATGTTCCTTATGAGAAGGATTAGGACAAAGAGAAGGATCCACAATTTCCTGATTAATATTTCTATCCGAAACAACTTTAGGAAGAAAACCAAACTTGGTACGAAGAACTGCCTTATCTGCATGAAATAAGGTGAAACACACAGCAAAGCTGAGAAAGCAGAAACAAAACCTTCCAAGATAACAACTTAATATCTATGGAATGTTTCAAAAAACTTTAAGAACAAGATTAAGACTCCAAGGTGGAGCAACAGATTTAAACAGGCCTGATTCTGACCAAGGCTTGACAAAAGGATTGCACATCTGGCACGTCCGCCAGACGTTAGGTAGAGAAGAAATCTGGCCCTTCAGAGTACTGACAGACAAACTTCTCTCTAGACCTTCCTGGAGAAAGATAAAATTTTTGGAATCCTGTCCCTATTCCAAGAGTATCCTTTGGATTTACACCAATGAAGATATTTACGTCATATCTTATGGTAAATCTTTCTAGTAACAGGCATACGAGTCTGAATCATGGCCTCAATGACACTCGGAAAATCCACGCTTAGATAGAATGAAACGTTCAATCTCCAAGCAGTCAGCTTCAGAGAAACTAGATTAGGATGAAGGACCCTGAAGTAGAAGATCCTTCCTCAGAGGAGACTGAATTAAGAGTATCTATCAGGAAGGCCTGAGGATCCCATAACCTTGAACCGTACTTTGGAAGTTTGGCGTTCTGTCGAGACGCCATCAGATCCAATTTCGGTACCCCCCCCCCATTTGACTGTTAACCTGGAGAACACTTCCGGATGATGTTCCCACTCCCCGGGATTAAAAGTGTCTGTTCAGGAAATACGCTTCCCAGTTGCTACTCCTGGAATGTTACACTTTCCATACTTTTAACTCTTGATTGGGAACTTTATTTCCCACGTTAACAAATTTTTTCACTCTGTAGACTATATACTCACGACAATTACTATGCCAAGAGGTGTGAAATCAAGGGGAATGCACCTTTAAAGAAACATGCAAACTATTTCCTAATACTTTGTACTTTACGTCAATGATTTATTTCCTCTCTGCATGAGAAGGGAAGAAATATTTAAAGCCAGTTTTTGGTTTCTACTTTGTAACAACTGAAAAATACACTTTAAAATGTTTGTGCAATAAAAAAACTGCAAAATGTTTACAGAGGATTCAAGTATCCTTTAACATGTTGTGAGTGCATATTGCAGACATTTATAAATAAAGGTATACAAGGCATGTGTAGAAGGGCATTTCAGATAGTTAATATTTCAATATACTTCACAAAAATGCTTGTACCAGTAAAAACATGCTTGCATCCCACTAGAAGTACAACCGTCCAATGTGCTGGCAATATTTAATATGTCAAGGTACCTGTGAAATAACATTGAATAAACTACAGATGTATCCCAGAAGGTAAAATTTCATTTTAGCTAATATCTAATTTGATATAAAAAGGATCTCACTACAACCCCTGCCCCCCTCTTGCTGATTAAGACAAGCTAGGTACAAAAGGAAAACATTTGGTTCAATTAGTGAAAGCAGATTTCTTCAAAGCAAGCCTTTATAAGGAGGAGTTTTTCCTATCTGTAGGCAACGGTCGCTAGGCCTGGGAATGATCTCTTTGAAGCCTAAGTATATGCAAGAGTTAATTAACCCTGCCGAGTTGAATCCACGAATTGCAGATGTTACCTCTGAAGATTAACTAGCAGAAACCAGTTTGAATTGTAACTTTAAAATCCATGTTAAATTTACAACCTATGTTTAAATTTCAATAAGGTATGCCTCAGTCTTGTATAAAAATGTATATCTCCACGGATCTGAGAAATGCAATTCAGGTATGTAATAAATTAAATGAACTATATAACCTTATTTTAAAGATGTACGATTTTTCCAGGAGTATAGTGGTACACTCAGCAAGAGATACAGATATGCAATATTTTTTATTGTTTTTTATTATTATTTTTTATTTTTATTTTTATTATTATTTTTATTTTTATTATTTTTATTATTATTTAATAGAAGTCCTAAGAATTTAAAAACATAATTTATGTAAGAACTTACCTGATAAATTCATTTCTTTCATATTAGCAAGAGTCCATGAGCTAGTGACGTATGGGATATACATTCCTACCAGAAGGGGCAAAGTTTCCCAAACCTCAAAATGCCTACAAATACACCCCTCACCACACCCACAAATCAGTTTAACGAATAGCCAAGAAGTGGGGTGATAAGAAAAAAGTGCGAAAGCATAAATATAAGGAATTGGAATAATTGTGTTTTATACAAAAAAATCATAACCACCACAAAAAAGGGTGGGCCTCATGGACTCTTGCTAATATGAAAGAAATGAATTTATCAGGTAAGTTCTTACATAAATTATGTTTTCTTTCATGTAATTAGCAAGAGTCCATGAGCTAGTGACGTATGGGATAATGACTACCCAAGATGTGGATCTTTCCACGCAAGAGTCACTAGAGAGGGAGGGATAAAATAAAGACAGCCAATTCCGCTGAAAAAATAATCCACACCCAAAATAAAGTTTAAATTTTATAATGAAAAAAACTGAAAACATAAGCAGAAGATTCAAACTGAAACAGCTGCCTGAAGTACTTTTCTACCAAAAACAGCTTCAGAAGAAGAAAACACATCAAAATGGTAGAATTTAGTAAAAGTATGCAAAGAAGACCAAGTTGCTGCTTTGCAAATCTGATAAACCGAAGCTTCATTCCTAAACGCCCAGGAAGTAGAAACTGACCTAGTAGAATGAGCTGTAATCCTTTGAAGCGGAGTTTTACCCGACTCGACATAAGCATGATGAATTAAAGATTTCAACCAAGATGCCAAAGAAATGGCAGAGGCCTTCTGACCTTTCCTAGAACCGGAAAAGATAACAAATAGACTAGAAGTCTTTCGGAAATTCTTAGTGGCTTCAACATAATATTTCAAAGCTCTAACTACATCCAAAGAATGCAATGATTTCTCCTTAGAATTCTTAGGATTAAGACATAATGAAGGAACCACAATTTCTCTACCAATGTTGTTGGAATTCACAACCTTAGGTAAAAATTCAAAAGAAGTTCGCAACACCGCCTTATCCTGGTGAAAAATCAGAAAAGGAGACTCACAAGAAAGAGCAGATAATTCAGAAACTCTTCTGGCAGAAGAGATGGCCAAAAGGAACAAAACTTTCCAAGAAAGTAATTTAATGTCCAATGAATGCATAGGTTCAAACGGAGGAGCTTGAAGAGCCCCCAGAACCAAATTCAAACTCCAAGAAGGAGAAATTGACTTAATGACAGGTTTTATACGAACCAAAGCTTGTACAAAACAATGAATATCAGGAAGATTAGCAATCTTTCTGTGAAAAAGAACAGAAAGAGCAGAGATTTGTCCTTTCAAGGAACTTGCAGACAAACCTTTATCCAAACCATCCTGAAGAAACTGTAAAATTCTCGGAATTCTAAAAGAATGCCAAGAAAAATGATGAGAAAGACACCAAGAAATATAAGTCTTCCAGACTCTATAATATATCTCCCTAGATACAGATTTACGAGCCTGTAACATAGTATTAATCACAGAGTCAGAGAAACCTCTTTGACTAAGAATCAAGCGTTCAATCTCCATACCTTTAAATTTAAGGATTTCAGATCCTGATGGAAAAAAGGACCTTGCAACAGAAGGTCTGGTCTTAACGGAAGAGTCCACGGTTGGCAAGAGGCCATCCGGACAAGATCCGCATACCAAAACCTGTGAGGCCATGCTGGAGCTAACAGCAGAACAAACTAGCATTCCTTCAGAAACTTGGAGATCACTCTTGGAAGAAGAACTAGAGGCGGAAAGATATAAGCAGGATGATACTTCCAAGGAAGTGACAATGCATCCACTGCTTCCGCTTGAGGATCCCTGGATCTGGACAGATACCTGGGAAGTTTCTTGTTTAGAAAAGAGGCCATCAGATCTATTTCTGG